>NC_059281.1:1054374-1111874 GCF_017591435.1 Portunus trituberculatus
TACTAATGGGTGGAAGCTTAATACTGCTTGCAATGCTTTTCAATTATAACTAAAAACGCTATAGGCCAGGACATGAAAGAGAAAATAAAAAAAAAAAAAAAAAAAAATATATATATATATATATATATATATATATATATATATATATATATATATATATATATATATATATATATATATATATAAGACTATCTTTGATAGTCAAGAAACATCCATTCATTTAACTGGAATTCATAGTTTTATATCCACGTCACTTCCTTCTGTTTTCCTTTACAAGCTCTCTGGTTTTATTTTTTTATTAGATTTTATAACCATTTTTCTTTACATTGTACATATGACTAGGGAACTAGAATTTACTGTTCTTAAAGTTATATGGATCAGGCAGAATTGATAAATGTTGGTTGCTAGGATAAGGATATATAAGAATTTTTTTTCACTGATCTTTGGAGGGTGTACGAGTCCCCGCACTTGCTCTCTGCACGTGTTTCAGTTTCTGAGGATTAAATTACTTTTTTGTCCCGGAACGTCACAAAAGTTTTGAGATGGAAAGTGGTGATTTTGCTACAGCTTTTCTTCAATCTCTACATCTTGTGGGTTGAAGGATCTACAATCAACCAAAGTGTTTGTGTGTGTGTGTGTGTGTGTGTGAATTATTTATATTGTACATACTTTTAAAAGAAGACTTACATCAAATCAAACTGATGGATGAGGAAGCTGTTTCGAGCGAAGGCAAAAGCATCAAGATCTAGCCGAACCAGATGACGCGCCAGATGAAATTTACATTGTTCACCTTGCTGTTCGTATTGCTGTGCTCGCCCTACTGCTGAGCTGTGTGTATCTGAGAGAGGGAGATATATTGATAGACCAAACGGATCAAATCAAATAGTTCAACAAAATCTATCCTGAATAGGAAGATTCTCAAACATTTGTCACTCTACAATCTTCTATCCGAGCACCAGTATTGCTTCCGTCAAGGTCGCTCTACTGGTGATCTGGCTTTTCTTACTGAGTCTTGGTCATCCTCTATTAGATATTTCCGTAAAACTTTTGTTGTAGCGTTAGACATATCAAAAGCATTTGATAGAGTCCGGCATAAAGCTTTGATTTCAAAATGCCCTCCTACGGCTTCTATCCTTCTCTCTGCAACTTTATGTCAAGTTTTCTTTCTGACCGTTCTATTGGTGCTGTGGTAGACGGCCACTGTTCTTCTCTTAAACCTATTAATAGTGGTGTTCCTCAGGGTACTGTCCTGTCACCCACTCTCTTTCTATTATTCATTAATGACCTTCTTATCCAAACTTGTTGCTCT
The DNA here is from genome assembly GCF_017591435.1 of Portunus trituberculatus. Classification (NCBI taxonomy): domain Eukaryota; kingdom Metazoa; phylum Arthropoda; class Malacostraca; order Decapoda; family Portunidae; genus Portunus; species Portunus trituberculatus. The sequence continues at coordinate 1,055,684 of NC_059281.1, forward strand.
ATCTACTCCCACGCTGATGATACCGGTACCCTACATCTTTCCACGTCCTTTCAGAGACGACCAACCCTTCAGGAAGTCAACATATCACGCAGGGATGCCACAGAACGCCTGACTTCGATCTTCCTAAGATTTCCGATTGGGGCAGAGAAAATCTAGTACACAACCATCCCCTCTTCTTCAATGATACTCAACTGTCTCCCTCTTCCAAAATTAATATCCTCGGTCTGTCCTTTACTCAAGATATTAACTGGAAACTTCACATCTCATCTCTTGCTAAAACAGCTTCTATGAAGTTAGGTGTTCTGAGGGGTCTCCGCCAGTTTGTTCTTACCCTTCCAACTGTTAACTCTGTACAAGGGCCTTATCCGCCCTTGTATGCAGTACTTTTCGCATGTTTTTTTTTTTTTTCGTGGGGGTTCCAGTCACACATTTTTACTAGATAGGGTGGAATCTAAAGCTTTCGTCTCATCAACTCCCCTCCTCTGACTAACTGTCTTCAGCCTCTTTCTCACCGCCGAAATGTTGAATCTCTTTCAATCTTTTATCCCTATTTTCATGCTAACTGCTCTACTGATCTTGCTAACTGCATGCCTCCCCTCCTCCTGCGGCCTCGCTGCACAAGGCTTTCTTCTTCCTCTCATTCCTATTCTATTCAACTCTCTAATGCAAAAGTTAACCAGTACTCTCAATCATTTATCCCTTTCACTGGTAAACTCTGGAACTCACTCCCTGCATCTGTATTTCCGACTTCCTACAACTTGTCTTCTTTTAAGAGGGAGGTATTGAGGCATTTGCTCCCCAATTTTGGCTGACGCTTTATCACTTTTTAGAGAGCCAGCCCTTGACTGGCTCTCTCCCTATTATTTTCTTTTATTTTTCAAGCTTGAATATCGATGCATGCCCTTTGTCCTACATCAGGCATCTCTTTGACGATGATGCCAATGAGGTGAACAAATACGTTGCGATGATCTACCAAGGCTTGTCTCCTCTAATCTGGCCACCGCCATACTTCCTGCCTATCTGACCGCACAAACCAACACACCACTCTTTAGGAATAACAAGTGTGCCCAATTAAATTCAAGCCATTAATTAACAATATTAACATTTGTGTGAAACTCCTGAAAGAATTTGTACCTAAACTGTCAATGCCATTCACTTTCTTGACGAACGCCTCCCTATAGCAGTCAAACTCACCAAGACTTCATACACGACAACAGTATCTAAAACTCATTTCACAACAGCCGTAACCACACCTGACCCGCGACCATCACGTCCATGGTCAGCTTCCTGTTGGAGAGTTTCCTATCATCCTGGGCTTACCCAGACCTATTCCCCAGCCTCCACTCGCGACAATATAGCAATATTCATGCCTCCACCACCACCTACTACCGCATCGACTTCTCTACTTTATCTTTAATGGTTTAAAACAACGCAAAATCGTAGTCGCTGCCATATACAAGACTCTGTGGATGCTTGGGATCTCTTTTTTTTTTTTTTTTGAGGGGAAAGCAGGACAAGGGCAAAGGAAAGGTTCACTTAAAATGCCAATCACCATGCAGGTCCAGGAGTGTTAGCCAAAGGAAATGCTTGAAACAGCCCTCTTAAATGATATCAAGTTTAAAGGCAAGAAAAAGAAGTCGTAGGAAAATGTAAATACAGAAGCAGTCAGGGACTTCCAGAGTTTACTAGAAACAGGCATGAATAATTGAGAGTACTGATTAACTCTTATACTATTACAAAGCTGAACAGAATAATGAGAAAAAAGCCTCGTGCATCGAGGCTACAGAAGGGGGGAAAGCATGCAGTTAGCAAGATCAGTAGAGCAGTTAGCATGAAAAAAAAAAAACGATAAATATAGCAAAAAATGTAAAATTCGGGCGGTGAGAAAGATACTGAAAACAGCCAGTCAGAAGAGAGGAGTTAATGAGATGAAAAAAAAAACCTTTTGATTCCGCTGTATCCAAAAAAAAAAAAAAAAAAAATGAGTGGAACCTCCCAAACATGTAAATAATACTCCATACAAGGACGTATAAGGCCCTTTTAGAGTTAGTAGTTGAAGGGGAGAGAAAAACTGGCTCAGACGCCTCAGAATGCCTAATTTCATAGAAGCTGTTTTAGCAAGAGATGAGTTTCATGTTTAAATTATGAATAAAGAACAGACCGGGGATATTCATTGTAGAAGATAAGGGCAGTTGAGTGTCACTTTAGATGAGGGCGATAGTTTTCTGGAAAGTTGTGTCGAGTTGATAGATGAGGTGAATTGAGTTTTTGAGACATTGAACACCAAGTTTTCTCTCCCTCAGTAATAAATCTTAGAAATATCAGGCGTTCTGTGGCGTCACTGCTTATCTGTTGAGTTCCTTAAAGGATGGTCGTTTCTGAAAAGACGTAGAAATGTGTAAGTTGGTATCATCAAGGTAGGTGTAGGTAGGGCAAGAAGTTTTGTTAAGATCATCACTGAATAATAAAAAGAGAGTGGGTGATAGGACAGAACCCTGAGGAACACCATTATTAACATATTTCGGAGAAGAACAGTGGCCGTCTACCACGGCTGCAATAGAACAGTCGGAAAGGAAATTTGAGAAAAAAAAAAGTTGTAAGGAGAAGGATAGAAACCGTAGGAGGATAGTATTGAAATCAAAGCTTTGTGCCAGAATCTATCAAAAGCTTATGATATTAAGTTTCACCGAAATATCTAAGGAAGGATGACCAAGACTCAGTAAGGATCACAAGAAGATCACCAGTAGTGCGTCCTTGACGGAAGCCATACTGGCGATCAGATAGGAGATTGTGAAGTGACAGATGTTTAAAAATCATCCTATTCAGAAACTTTAGACAAGTAAGACATTTAAGCTATAGGAATGTAGTTTAAGGGATTAGAACGGTCACCCTTTTTTAGGAAAAAACAGAATATAGGAAAACTTCCAGCAAGAAAGGTAAAATTCAATAGACACAGCTGATAAAAGCTTGCCCAAACAAGGTTCAAACCCGGAAGCCCAATTTTTGAGAGCAATAAGAAGAATCTCATCAGTTTATAAGGCTTCCGAGAGTTAAGACCAGCGAAGGCATGGAAAACATCATTACAAAAAAACTTTGGTTGAAGGCATGAAATAGTCAGAGGGAAGAGGAGAGAGAGAGAAGGACAAGCACAGAAACATCCAAGGTGGAGTTTTTAGCAAAGGTTTGAGAGAAGAGTTCAGCTTTAAAGGCAGATGAGATGGCGGTGGTACCATCAGGATGAAATAAAGGAGGGAAAAATGAAGAAGTAAAGATTTTAGAGATGTTTTTGACCAGACGCCAGAAGTCACGCAGGGAGTTTAAGTTTGGAAGATTTTAACATTTTTTTTTTATTTATAGCAAGTTGAAGAACAAACTTGGCATGGTTCCGGGCAGTAATAACAAATGCATGAGATTCATGATATGAAGGTTCATGGTCGTAAACTCCTTGCCAATACCTGGCAGATCCACACCAGGTGAAGGATTCAGGTTGGAAGCAGAAAGGATTAAACAAATATTTCACACCTTTTGCGACCTATGTCTCTGGACATAGCTGGAGCTTTTGATAAAGTATGGCACAACGGATTACTAGAAAAGCTTCGTGCTAAAGGCATCCAGGGTGGCTTGCTACGACTCCTGGGAAATTACCTGCAGGACAGAAGCCTCAAGGTGGTTGTCAACGGGCAAACATCTGAGTCCCTGCCTGTGGAGGCATCAGTGCCACAGGGTTCAATTCTTGGCCCACTCCTGTGGAATATCTACGTGGATGATCTTCTCCAGGTACTGCCAGGAGTCATGGCCTATGCTGATGACTGCACCCTCTCCTATACCTATCCACGCCAGGACAGTGGGCGGGCTGCTGAGGCCATCAATCAGCAGCTACGAGTGATAGAGGAGTGGGGTGCTCGCTGGCAAGTGACATTCGCGCCGGAGAAGACACAGGCAATGGTTGTCTCTCGGTCCCCAGCCGCCATGGCAGCAATGGCAGGAAAGTTGTCTTTGGCGTTGCTGCTCTCCCACTCCAAGATGACGTCAAGATACTTGGAGTGGAGGTGGATCGAGGGCTGAGGTTTGACAGCCATGTCAAAACCATTGCCAAGAAAGCCTCTCACAGGATCTCCGCTCTCAGAAGGATCGCCAGTTTCCTCGACAGGAAGGGGAGACTGCTGCTGTACAAGGCACAGGTGCGGCCCCACCTTGAGTACGCAGCTCTCTCCTGGATGTCCTGTGCCGCCACACACAGAAGGAGACTGGACAGCATCCAACGCCGCGCCATACGGCTAGTAGATGCTGCAATACCACCTCACCCAGAGCCTGAGCGTCCTCTTGATTCACTGGAACACCGCAGAGATGTGGCGGCAATCGTAGTGTTCCATAAGGCACAGGTGCAAAGAGTGCCACATCTGGCAGGGCTGCGTCATCCTCTGAGAGTCACCGCACGGAGCACGAGAACGGTGCTCAATGGTGGTGACGCCGTAGAGGTGCCGCGATCCCACGGGTGTCAGCATCAACGCACCTTCGCAGGACGCGTCTCCAGGATGTGGAACTTGTTCACGGCCGCGGTGCCTCACGTCCAGGAGATGAACACACACAGTGTCAAACTGATGGCACATAAGTGGAGACAGACACTGCCAACTCCTCTGACACTCTTTGTGACGTGACACTCAGTGTAGTGCAGTGCGTGAATAGTGCTAGTGAAGTGAAACGAATAGTGCTCCATTTACATGCTGACCATCTTGTATATTATCTATTTTTAAGTCTTGTAAATATTGTAGAGAAATAGATTGTAGTACCCTTAGAATAGGTAGCACACGACAGTGCGCCTTTGGGTACATGTTCTTCTGTATAAATTATGTTTAAATAAGAGAGAGAGAGAGAGAGAGAGAGAGAGAGAGAGAGAGAGAGAGAGAGAGAGAGAGAGAGAGAGAGAGAGAGAGAGAGAGAGTGTTTTCGTGGTGTTACAGTGGTTTAACAAAGTGCAGTGTTGTGAAAATTTCAGTGCTTGAAGTGCTAAGTGTCCTGGTGTCCATGTAAAAGTGTAAGGTGTGCTAAGCCTTGCAATAGTGTTGAAAAATCACTTGAAAAGAGTGTTTGTACCCGTGCAGTGACCGAGACCCGGGCCTGACCTGACGCGAGGCCTAAGGCAGCACACAGTTGCCAAATCTCTCCAAGGTAGTTTTTATTCAGTGTCTGTGTTCACGAGTGTGTTAGTGTCGCACGTGTCGTTGTCGCCCCCACACCTGGCTTCACAATTCCCCAGGGAATCACTTATCCTCTCCCTCAATGTCTAGCCCCGCCCATCGCCCCATAGCCAGGCGAGACTTGCCTGGCTACCAGCCACAGAATTGGTGTTGCGTTTGTGGCAAAGCAACACTTAAGACTCAACACGTGAGCTGTGACGAGGAAACCTGCCGTAACCTTTGTCACAACAGCTGCCTTGGGGATACGCCAGTCTTCAAGTGTAGCTACACGGAGCAGCTACGACTCAAGCAAACATCCCGGACCCCGTCACCTACATCATCGAGGAGACTGATACACAACGCCACTACCGGACGATAGTGGGAGAGTCAGTGGGAGGGCTTGAGAGAGGAGAGCTAGTTTCACTAGTTGAGAAGCTCACTGAGGAAGCCTCTCAACAAAACTGTGTGATTAAGTCCTCCAGGACGACCGAGACTTGATCATACAACACAGAGACGTGTTTGCTGCGGCTCTCAGAGTAGCAGACAGGCTGATAGCGTCAAAACAGCGCCAGACGCAAGTAGCCACACGCTCTCAGGCAGTCAGCGCCCACGCAGAGTCAATTGACGAACACTGGGAGGTGGTTTGTCAGGACTCTGAGAGGTGGAGGACGTGGTGGAGCTCGGATAAACCGCAACAGCTCCGCCACGCAGCTGTTTTCTCAACTTCCACCTTCCCTTCGCCTGCCCGGGAAACAACGACCGCTCCGCCTACCTCCACTGCTTCCACCGCCACACAGAGCGACTGTGACACCTCCCCAGCGTCCACTGTCACTCCTTCTGCCACACAGAGTGACTGCTCGGTACTCACTACCACGTCTACCGCCACACAGAGCAGCAGGGACTCTTCCTCCATAAATACAGCGAACGGAGTAGATCGCGGTGCCTCTGTTCGCCCACGAACCTCTCCTCAGACCACTTCAGGAGATTGGAGAAAAAAGAAATCTAAGAGGGAAGTGCAGCAGGACGCGAGGAAGGTGTCCAGCGAAGGACTGAGGACTCACCAGGCCACCAAGCAGACACAAAAGCGAGCCAAGGCAAAAGTGTGTGAGTACTGCTCACGGAAAGGACACACTTCTGCTACTTGCCACGCCAGAACTGACGATTTACGTCAGGAGCGTCTCCTACAGCGGCTCCTTACGGTGGAAAGACACACAGCCACACCCTTCCCACCTGCAGCGCCTCAGCCCGCCCACCACCTCACTTCATTTCAGTCCTTACCACAACCTCGCCCACTCCTTCCTCAGCCTGGTATCTGGAATCAGAGCCAGGGGCGGCAGTGGACCACTCCTCTTCACCAGTACCAGCAGTCGGCCGCGGACCCTAACCACCACCTCGGACTAGCAGGCCTCGCTCACTACCATCCCTCACCATGGTACAGCCAGCTTGCCCCGCCGCCAACTAAAGGTCGTCTCTAGCAACGTCCGTGGTCTCCGGACTAACCTTGCAGACTTATACCACAACTGTGTGCAACGACACAATGCAGACGTTGTTGTGGTGACAGAGACATGGCTGAACAGTGAGGTGGAGCCCACGTATGGCAGGATGCAGGGCTTCACCCACTGGGTGAGGAGGGACCGACAGGAGCGAACAGGAGGTGGAGTGGCTGTCTGCTTCAAGGAAGGAATGCAGGCCCAGCTACTCGACATAGACACGCCTCCACTGATGGAGATGATGTACTTCCGAGTAACGCTGGCAGACCGCTCAGCCCTCCTGCTGTGTGCCCTGTATCGCCCCCCGCGACAAGGGCCTGACTCACTCCTGTACCTGACTGAGACTTTAGACAACCTGATGATGGCACACAGCTGCAGCCACGTGCTGATTGTGGGGGATCTCAATCACCACCTGGAAAGAGACGCCTACGAGAATCTCCTGAGGTGCAGGGTCTGACAGATCATGTCACCTTCCCACACATGAACGAGGAGGGACATTAGACCCTGTCATCTCAGACTACCAGGAGGACAAGCTTCAGTGTCATCAGCTGGGGCTCGTGGGCAGCTCTGATCATCACGCTGTACTGACACAGCTGGAAGTGGGCGTGGCTCAGGACGAGGCCACCACCCGCACCATCTGGCTGTGGAACAAAGCAGACTGGGCTTCCCTGCGCCGCGACCTGACCCACACCCCATGGGCCACTCTGCTACAGGGAGGAGCAGAGAGTGAAGCACTTGCACTCACCTCTCACCTTCTCGCCCTCCAGAGACGCCACGTCCCACACAGGGAATACACCACCAGACCGACGGATCAGCCATGGTTTGGCTACCGTTGCCGTGTTGCTGCTGAGGCAAAGTATGCTGCCTGGCTCCGCTACAAGAGGAACCCGACTCGGCGCAACAAGGACCTGCATAGGGCTGCATGCAGGAGGATGGTGGTAACCAGCAAGTGGGCCTTAAAAAAGTGGGAGGAAAGCCTGCGCCGGAAACTGTGTGGCACTGGCGTAGGAAACAAAACTTGGTGGTCCCTTGTTAAGGACAAACAGGAACTGGCCACCAAGAATCCATCCCTCCCTCAGCAAGCAGGACGGTACTGTCGCCACCAGCAGTAAGGAGAGGGCACAGTTGCTGGCTTCCTTGTTTGCTGGAAAAATGAAGGTGGGGAATCCACAGCAGCCACCGCCTCAGCTGGTCCAGCAATGTGAGAAGACTGTCACCATGGTGGAGGTGACGCATCAGCAGGTGAAGCGATTATTGCGGGGCTGGACACACAGAAAGCCACCGGCCCTGATGACATCAGCCCGCACCTGCTGAAGCGATGCTCCCAGGAACTGGCTGCCCCTCTCACCCAAGTCTTCACAACTTGTGTACGGGAAAACGTCTGGCCTTCAGTGTGGAAGGAGGCTCGAGTAGTTCCTGCACACAAAAAGCTCCAGGACGGACCCAAAAAACTACAGACCCATATCCCTGTTGTCAGTGGTGGGTAAAGTGTTTGAGAGGGTCGTGGCAGAGGTGGTGTGTAGCCATCTCAAGGACAATGCCCTCCTCTCAGACCAACAGTTTGGGTTCAGACCTGGAAGGTCAACCTCCGACCTAATGATGCTTCTCACCAGGCAGTGGCAGGACGCCCTCGACGACGGCAAGGACACTATAGTGGTTGCTTTGGACATAGCTGGAGCTTTTGATAAAGTATGGCACAACGGATTACTAGAAAAGCTTCGTGCTAAAGGCATCCAGGGTGGCTTGCTACGACTCCTGGGAAATTACCTGCAGGACAGAAGCCTCAAGGTGGTTGTCAACGGGCAAACATCTGAGTCCCTGCCTGTGGAGGCATCAGTGCCACAGGGTTCAATTCTTGGCCCACTCCTGTGGAATATCTACGTGGATGATCTTCTCCAGCTACTGCCAGGAGTCATGGCCTATGCTGATGACTGCACCCTCTCCTATACCTATCCACGCCAGGACAGTGGGCGGGCTGCTGAGGCCATCAATCAGCAGCTACGAGTGATAGAGGAGTGGGGTGCTCGCTGGCAAGTGACATTCGCGCCGGAGAAGACACAGGCAATGGTTGTCTCTCGGTCCCCAGCCGCCATGGCAGCAATGGCAGGAAAGTTGTCTTTGGCGCTGCTGCTCTCCCACTCCAAGATGACGTCAAGATACTTGGAGTGGAGGTGGATCGAGGGCTGAGGTTTGACAGCCATGTCAAAACCATTGCCAAGAAAGCCTCTCACAGGATCTCCGCTCTCAGAAGGATCGCCAGTTTCCTCGACAGGAAGGGAGACTGCTGCTGTACAAGGCACAGGTGCGGCCCCACCTTGAGTACGCAGCTCTCTCCTGGATGTCCTGTGCCGCCACACACAGAAGGAGACTGGACAGCATCCAACGCCGCGCCATACGGCTAGTAGATGCTGCAATACCACCTCACCCAGAGCCTGAGCGTCCTCTTGATTCACTGGAACACCGCAGAGATGTGGCGGCGATCGTAGTGTTCCATAAGGCACAGGTGCAAAGAGTGCCACATCTGGCAGGGCTGCGTCATCCTCTGAGAGTCACCGCACGGAGCACGAGAACGGTGCTCAATGGTGGTGACGCCGTAGAGGTGCCGCGATCCCACGGGTGTCAGCATCAACGCACCTTCGCAGGACGCGTCTCCAGGATGTGGAACTTGTTCACGGCCGCGGTGCCTCACGTCCAGGAGATGAACACACACAGTGTCAAACTGATGGCACATAAGTGGAGACAGACACTGCCAACTCCTCTGACACTCTTTGTGACGTGACACTCAGTGTAGTGCAGTGCGTGAATAGTGCTAGTGAAGTGAAAAGAATAGTGCTCCATTTACATGCTGACCATCTTGTATATTATCTATTTTTAAGTCTTGTAAATATTGTAGAGAAATAGATTGTAGTACCCTTAGAATAGGTAGCACACGACAGTGCGCCTTTGGGTACATGTTCTTCTGTATAAATTATGTTTAAATAAAAAAAAAAGAGAGAGAGAGAGAGAGAGAGAGAGAGAGAGAGAGAGAGAGAGAGAGAGAGAGAGAGAGAGAGAGAGAGAGAGAGAGAGAGAGAGAGAGAGAGAGAGAGAGAGAGAGAGAGAGAGAGAGAGAGAGAGAGAGAGAGAGAGAGAGAGAGAGAGAGAGAGAAATTTATCCAGAGGTGATGACCTGATAAGCTTCTTCCTTAGGTCAAGAGGCGGAAGACTCAGGTCGTAAAATATTTTGTTATTAAGGCTTAGTGTTTGAGGGAGTTTAACTAATCCAAGGGAACCTGAAGCCTTCACCTGGTGTAGATCTGCCAAGTATTGTTACTAGAAAATATATGGGCTAAGATTGGCAAGGAGTTTACGACCGACTACTGTACCTCATGTGGGCAACCTCCATAATGTTTAGCACGAAAATAGGCTGTGTTAAACCAAGGGTTAGAAAAATTAGGTTGAGAAAAAATAGTGAGGAATATACGCACCCAAGCCAGACACTATCACCTCTGTTCTCTGAGATGGAAACAGTAATCATCCCATGGAAAATCAGCATAATACCTTCTCAGGTCCCCCAAATTGGCAGAGGCAAAACGTCAGAGGCACCTCTCCTTTGGGGGATCCTGAGGAGGGATTGGAGAAATAGGACAAGATACAGAAATGAGATTGTGATTGAAGGAGCGCAACGGAAAATATAGGGTAACAACATAAGCTGAAGGATTAGAGGCAAGGAAAAGATTATGAATGTTGGGCGTATCTCCAAGACGGTCGGGAATACGAGTATGTGTTGCATCACTTGCTCATGGTCAAGAAGGATAAAAAAATACATACAAACGTAAATATATATATATATATATATATATATATATATATATATATATATATATATATATATATATATATATATATATATATATATATATATATATATGTGTGTGTGTGTGTGTGTGTGTGTGTGTGTGTGTGTGTGTGTGTGTGTGTGTGTGTGTGTGTGTGTGTGTGTGTGTGTGTTTCATTAGTAAAGAACCAACCCAAAAGTGCGTATGTCCCATCTGCTACTTGGCTAAGAAAGTTCCAGGAGTTCAGGACATCAGATTCCACCGTTTTCATTTTCGACCTTAGGTTTCCAAGAGCACCGCTGTTCTGTGCCTGTAAAAAGAATATTTCTATATAAATGTGTTTTAATAAATTTTATCAGTTGTTAACCATATTGGAATGATCTTGTGTGTGTGTGTGTGTGTGTGTGTGTGTGTGTGTGTGTGTGTGTGTGTGTGTGTGTGTGTGTGTGTGTGTGTGTGTGTGTGTGTAAGTAAGTAAGTAAGTAAATAAGTAAGTAAATAAGTAAGTAAATGTTATATATACAATATAATTATACATTACAGGTTTTGGCTCAGTCTGTCAAACCGAAACGACACTTCTTTTTTTTTGTAGGTTGTAGTGCGAACCTAACCATCAAGCATTGAAATAATTAGCAATACTATTATATCATAATCATAACCATCATAAAAATATAAGAAGTTACAACCACAGTAAGAAGAAATAATCAATAATAACCATGATAACTAATCAATAATAACAAAAATGGTAACAATAATAATAATTAAAATAATATAAAAATTTTAGATACCACTTAATTTAGATTGTTTCAGAATGGAAATAAATGTGCTTTTATAGATTTTTTTTTTTTAAATCTGGCCACATTACCACTATTAACTAGAAGTTTCATTTCTATTGGAAATATGAGGTCCTGAACAAAACACACTGTTTCTGAAAAGAACTCTTCTAACCTGGGGTCAAATAAGATGGACATTATAACTGTGTGTGTTATGTGATGTGCGTACCATTTGGAAAGGCATTTGTACATAAATATTAACAGAAAGTATCTATGAATGTTACTGAAATTGCGAAATTTGGAAGTGGAAATTACATCATGTGTAGAATCATACTTGCTCATGTGAAATAACACCTGAATATTTTATTTTGGGCTATTTGCAATCTATTTAGAAAAGAGGGTAGAATACACGCCGAGACTGATACACAATATTCCCCTCCTGTATCACCTAAGCCTTTGAAGGGCCTGACCATGGATGGATGGATGGATGGATGGATGGCTGTTTTGATTAGGCGCCGCAACATCAACGGTCATCTAGCGCCGCAACATATGTTTAAAAACTAACTAAAAGCTATTAGAATAACAAAATTAAAAGTAACTAAAAAATATAATGAATGGAAATAAAATACAGACTATCAGCCGGTTCCTGAATGTATTGGTACGGCAACAAACCAAAACGTTTACCATGTTGTTTGGCTCGCGCACCAACTATTTATGACAATTCCATCATTCGCTTTTTTGTGTTTGGAGCGCTCGCCAACCTAGTTGTCTGGCTTACCAAAAGGATATAAAGCGTCGGAATGGTTGGTAGCCCCGCATAGCTGTGGTTGGTAAGCGTGTGAGTGAAAACCTGGTGAAAACGTAAACAATTTCGCTCGATCAGCTGATAACATGTCTCAAGGAAGAGAAAAGTTGACGTCGCTAACCAGCGACCAGAAAAGCACGTTGGTTGATCTTATCAACCAATTCAACGTCGTGCTTGATAAAAATGGTAATTACTCCATGATAGCTAAGAAACAGGAAGCTTGGGAGACAATTACCAAGAAGTTCAATGCAATATGTGCAACGCTGTTAATCAGTTTTTTTTTTTTTTTTTCCAGACTCATCACTGACTATGATCACATTTTCAAAAAGTAGATAACACACACACACACACACACACACACACACACACACACAAGGTATAATGATTAACATTAAAAGTAGATGGTTAGGTTTATTCATTCTTACATACTATTTGTATTTGTAGGTATTCTTCAGACCATTAAAAACTACACTTTTCAGGTACCATGGCTGCATTAGAAGAAATCATAGATGAAGAAATGTATGAAATAGAAGAATTGCGACGAGTGAGGATTCCATGCATATATAAGATCTTATGGTGTATAATGTAGGTATTGCAAAGTACAAATAGTATGTAAGAATGAATAAACTTAACCATCTACTTTTAATGCTAATCATTATACCTTGTGTGTGTGTGTGTGTGTGTGTGTGTTATCTACTTTTTGAAAATATGATCATAGTGATGAGTCTGAAAAAAAAAAAAAAACTGATTAACAGTGTTGCACATATTGCATTGAACTTCTTGGTAATTGTCTCCCAAACTTCCTGTTTCTTAGCTATCATGGAGTAATTACCATTTTTATCAAGCACGACGTTGAATTGGTTGATAAGATCAACCAACGTGCTTTTCTGGTCGCTGGTTAGCGACGTCAACTTTTTCTCTTCCTTGAGACATGTTATCAGCTGATCGAACGAAATTGTTTACGTTTTCACCAGGTTTTCACTCACACGCTTACCAACCACAGCTATGCGGGGCTACCAACCATTCCGACGCTTTATATCCTTTTGGTAAGCCAGACAACTAGGTTGGCGAGCGCTCCAAACACAAAAAAGCGAATTGTGGAACTGTCATAAATAGTTGGTGCGCGAGCCAAACAACATGGTAAGCGTTTTGGTTTGTTGCCGTACCAATACATTCAGGAACCGGCTGTTAGTGTCTTAAATCTATCAAACTAGGGCACTCAACCAGCAAGTACCGCACTGTTAAAGGTACCAAGCAGTCATCAAAATAGGGTAGAGGCGCCAATACAGTCTGAGTACGGGGGTCGCGGATATGCGTGTATGTCCAGTCATGGCGAACGGAAGTGGTGATCTCTCCTATTTTCGAGGTGGCAATCCAAGTTTGCCACCTCCTCTGCCATCTTGCAACAATCGTCAGACGAATGGACTGAGATACATCTCTAAATGGGACAGGGGCAGGGGGTGGAGCGCGACTTACTGTATCTTTACCAAGGCGGTCTGCGTGTTTATTCCGGGGAAAACCAACATAACCAGAGAGCCAGCAGAAATTAAAACAATATCCTCTCTTGTTAAGCAGATAAAGTCACTCCAAGGCTAATAAAACCAATGGGTTAAGGGAAATAATGTAGGACAGAGCAATAAGAGCACTGCGAGAGTCACTAAAAATTGTAAAAGACGAAACCGGGAGAGTAAAAATGATCTGTAAAGCAACGACTATGGCAGACAGCTCCACAGTAAAGACTGATGCCACTGAAGGAAGGCTGCCAAACCGGTAAAAGGAAGGGAAAACCACACTAAATCCAACGCCTGCATCGGATTTGGAATCATCAGTCAGTGTTCTAAAAATCGTGTGTGGGACAAAGTTGGCGGAAGACCCGTCTTGCCATCCATGGCAGGAGGACATAATGAGACAACAGGAAGCTGCCAATAACCAATTCGTGGGAGCCGGAAAGAGTAGACAGGAGTGGGGGCGATAGATAAGTCCGTCATGAGATTTGCCACTCGAAGGCCAAAAGCAGGGTCTCTCAAACGGGTCAGCTAGCACGCATTTGGGGGAGGAGCATCGTGACGTCAGTTAGGCCCAAGGAATATACAGAGAGGAAGTTTTGGTGTGGGTTAAAGTTTGGAGGACAGCGACGGTGCTGCCATCTGTTGGAAGCGAGTACTTTCATAGAAAACGTTGTTAAGAGTAACTTAAAATTTCTCCCATGTTTCTTCCCCCACCTGCTATATTTTTCTTGCATTTTCTCGTGGTTATGAATTTATAAGGCAAATAAAACATGTTTATATATATATATATATATATATATATATATATATATATATATATATATATATATATATATATATATATATATATATATATATTATATATATGCGTTTTCTGACCGCGTCCGCCTGGGCCACACCATACTCCTTACTTGCATCGCATACGTCGACTGTCTCGTGACCACTTCTGCCCTTGGTGTAGGACTACCCTGAGGCCACGGAACATTTCCTGCTTCCATGCCCACGCCGCCTCTCTCAACATACTGCATTACGCTGGCTCTCGCCTGGCCATCACAACACTCGACCTGCCCACCCTCTTGACAGCCTCAGACGTCCACCCCTCCTGGCAACCTGCTGTCCTTCGCCTTACTTGTGCCTTCTTGAGGAAGACCAGCCAGCTACTACGCCTGTGATACCTATACAGGACTACCCCAGGGCTCATAAGGACCCAAAAGAGGCCAAAAAAATCTATGGATCCTTATGAGCCCTGGGGGTAGTCCTGTGTGGGTACCACAGGCGTGGTAGCTGGCTGGTTTCCTCAAGAAGGCACAAGTAAGGCGAAGGACAGCAGGTTGCCAGGAGAGGTGGACGCCTGAGGCCGCCAGGAGGGTGAGCAAATTGAGTGTTGTGATGGCCAGGGCGGAGAGCCGGGAGCGTAATGCACTATGTTGAGAGAGGAGGCGTGGGCATTGAAGCAGGATATGTTCCATGGACTCAGGGGTAGTCCTACACCTAGGGCAGAAGGGGTCACAAGACAGACGTAGGTGGTGCAAGTGAGACTTGAGCGTGGTGTGGCCCAGGCGGAGGAGGGCGATGCCTGGTGTGCCTTGTGCTCCTTTCTGTGACTGACTGAATGTTTGAATCTTGTAACGGCGCTCATCCTCCCCCGCTGATGGACCCTCCCCATCCCTCACCCCCTTACTACCTGCGACCAGGGCGCCATCTGTTAGAAGCGAGGTTCCTTAATCAATTCCTCCAGCCCGCCCATTGAACCCGTATATCCTCCCTAGAATCCTTGGTTGGGCCCAACCAAGGAATATACAGAGAGGAAGATTTGGTGTGGGATAAAGTCTGGAGGACAGCGACGGTGCTGCCATCTGTTAGAAGCGAGTAATTTCATAGAAAACGTTATTAGGAGTATTTTAAAATTTCTCCCATGCTTCCTCCTCCCTTCTCTTATTTTTCCGTGAATTCTCTCGCGGTTATGAACTTATAAGGCAAATAAAACATGTTCACACACACACACACACACACACATATATATATATATATATATATATATATATATATATATATATATATATATATATATATATATATATATATATATATATATATATATATATTTTCTGCCCTCCTCCGCCTGAGCCACACCATACTCCTTACTTGTATCGCCTACGTCTGTCTTGTAACCACTTATGCCCTTGGAGTAGGACTTCCCTGAGGCCATGGAACATTTCCTGCTTCAATGCCCACGCCTCCTCTCTCAACATACTGCATTACGATCCCGGCTCTCCACCCTGGCCATCACAACACTCGACCTGCCCACCCTCTTGGCGGTCTCAGGCGTCAACCTTTCCTAGCAACCTGCTGTTCTTCGCCTTACTTGTGCTTTCTTGAGGAAGACCGGCCAGCTGCCACGCCTGTGATACCCACACAGGACTACCCCAGGGCTCATAAGGATTCAAAAGAGGCCACATAAATCTATGGATCTTTATGAGTCTTGGGGTACTCTTGTGTGAGTATCACAGGCGTGGTAGCTGGCCGGTCTTCCTCAAGAAGGCACAAGTAAGGCGAAGGACAGCAGGTAGCTAGGACAGGTGGACGCCTGATTCCGCCTAGAAGGTAGGCAGGTCGAGTGTTGTAATGGCCAGGGCGGAGAGCCGGAGCGTAATGCAGTATGTTGAGAGAGGAGGCGTGGGCATTGAAGCAGGAAATGTTCCATGGCCTCAGGGTAGTCGTACACCAAGGGCAGAAGGGGTCACAACTCACAAGACTGACGTTGGCGATGCAAGTGAGCACTGAGCGTGGTGTGGCCAAGCAGAGGCGGGCAACGGTTGATGTGCCTTGCGCTCCTTCCTGTGACTGACTGACTGTTTGAATCTTGTAACGGCGTTTATCTTCCCCCGCTGATGGATCCCCCTATCCCTCACCCCCTTACTACCTACGACCCGCGCGCCATCTGTTGGAAGCGAGGTTCTCTAATCAATTCCTCCAGCCAGCCCATTGAACCCGTATATCATCCCTAGAATCTTTGGGCCCAACATAGGTTAGACACGAGCACACCTCTCCAGTGTCGATCCCGCCGCTCGTGAGGAGACTCAATTTCAGGTCAGGTCAATACGATGCCTAGTTCCTGTTCAGTGCTTTGGTGGTATAGTGACAAAAGGAAGACTGTAAGCACTGGAATTAAGTACTTTCGATTAAAAAAAAAAACGATAAAATTAGAAAGCAGTGGATACGTCCCTGTGACAGGGTCGTTAACTTTATTAAAAAAAAAAAAACAGTGGTGTGCTCCGGACATTTTACGCCAAATGACTATGCAAGAGACCTCATATATGAATTTTTACAAACTGAAGTTTCATGACGCAAGAGGTCATTGAAAGAAGAAGCTGTTCCATCCCTGTTTTTAACTCAATGTAAGTTTTCTTATGTATTACAACTTCCAAGCATGTAAAAATAATGATTCTCTCTCTCTCTCTCTCTCTCTCTCTCTCTCTCTCTCTCTCTCTCTCTCTCTCTTTCTTTTCTTTACTTTAAGGTGTAGACGTGAAGGAAGACTAAAGAGAGGAGAGGAGGGCAGAGTGAGAAGGGAGCGAAATTCCCATGAGATTCAGTGAACAACCGCCAAACCTCTCTCTCTCTCTCTCTCTCTCTCTCTCTCTCTCTCTCTCTCGTGTGTGTGTGTGTGTGTGTGTTCAGACCTTACTTTAGTGTATTCAACTTGGAAAAAAAATGTTATTAATTGAAAAGTAAAAAAACAATTTGAATTATTGTGCTTATTTTTTGTAATATTCTTAGTAAATTTTTATTTAAGAAAACTATTATTGTAAAATATACTAAATATTTTATTCATTTTTTCTAGATGAGTGCTCAGCTCAAGAGACAACAAATAATGATGTGGATGATGTTGGACTCATACATGATGTGTCTTACGTGTCATGCACCTCCAGCAGTGAGACAAGTGTCACCCTCCACCCATAAATGTGTGTGTGTGTGTGTGTGTGTGTGTGTGTGTGTGTGTGTGTGTGTGTGTGTGTGTGTGTGTGTTTACCTAGTTGTCAGTTACAGGAAAAAGAGCCACACTATTCTCGTGCTGTCCTGCTTCCTGATCTGTATCTATCAAAACTTTTCTTAAATTTATGTATAGTTTTTGCACACACTGTCTCATCATCAAGTTTGTTCCACGCAGCTACACTTTTATGAGGAAAACTTTATTTCTTAGTCTCTTCTGGAATCACTCAATTTCAGTTTCCTTCCATGTCCTGTGGTGCTCATTTCTGCCCAACTTCTTAATCCCTTCGAAAATCCTACATATAGTGTTATCGTGTCACCTCCCTTCTTTCCTCCAATGTACTTAATACAGTTTTTCCAACCTTTCTCATATATTCACTTAGACATGTAGGTATTTTTGTTGCATGTCTTTGGATTCTTTCCAGCTTCCTGTTTTTTTTTTTTTTTCGTAGGGAAAAGGGCCAGCCAAGGGCAAACAAAAGAAAGTAAGAAAAAAAAAACACTTGAGCGCTGGCTCTCCAAAGAGTACAAAAAGTGCCAAAACCGTCAGCCAGAATTAGAGGAGCAAATGCCTCGATACCTCCCTCTTAAAAGAAGACAAGTTGTAGGAATTCGGAATAACAGATGCAGGGAGGGAGTTCCAAAGTTTACCAGTGAAAGGGTTGAATGATTGAGAGTACTGGTTAAATCTTGCATTAGAGAGTTGGACAGAATAGGGATGAGAGGAAGAAGAAAGCCTTGTGCAACGTGCCCGCAGGAGGAGGGGAGGCATGCAGTTAGCAAGGTCAGTAGAACAGTTACCATGAAAATAGCGACAAAGTAGAGAAATGGATGCAACATTTCGGCGGTGAGAAAGAGACTGAAGACAGTTAGTCAGAGGAGGGGATTGGATTGGATTTTTAGCTTTCTGGCGCCGCAACATCAAAAAGTCATTTGGCGCCGCAAAATACTTTAAAAAGACAAAATAGTAAAAAAAAAATAACTAAAAACAGTTAAAAGTAATACAATAGCTAAAAGAAAAAAAAATATACAGTAAAACTAAATAAAACATTAAAAAAACATAATAAAATAAAATTCACAGCTCTGGGAATAAGCCAATTTCTCCCAAAGAACGAAAAACATCATGGCCCAAGACCAGGCACTCTGGTCTAAGGACCTTTGAGATATAATAGACACCGCTAGCTCTACCGCGATAGTGGTAGAGATAACGGTGTCTTAACTCAGTCAAACTGTGGCACTCCACTAGTAGGTGCCGCACATTGGTGTATGTCCATTGAGGGATAGAGGAAGTAGTGATCTCTCCCATTTTCGAGGTTGCGACTCCCGTTAGCCATCTCCTCTGCCAAATTGCTGCAACCGCCACACGAATTAGATTAAATACATCTCGAAACGGAACAGGGGCAGGAGATGGAGCGCGACTTGCTGCCTCTTTAGCGAGGCGGTCTGCGTGTTCATTCCCAGGAACACAAACGTGACCAGGGACCCAACAGAACCCAACACGATATCCTCTTCTGGTAAGTAGATATAGCCACTCTAGGGCTGATAAAACTAATGGGTGAAGAGAAATAGTGGAAGAGAGAGCAGTAAGAGCACTGAGACAGTCACTAAAAATTGTAAAAGACGAAACCGGTACAGTTAAAATAATCTGTAAAGCTAGGACTATGGCAGACAGCTCGGCAGGAATGACGGATGCCACTGAAAGAAGGCTGCCAAACCGATAAAAAGAGGGGAAAACCACACTAAACCCAACGTCTGCGTCGGATTTGGAACCATCAGTAAAAACAGGGATATCATCAGAATGGAGAAAAAAAAGTGTTCTAAAAGCCGTGTGTTGGACAGAGTTGGCAGAAAATTCTTCTTACCATCCATGGCAGGAGGGCATAATGAGATAACA
Source organism: Portunus trituberculatus (assembly GCF_017591435.1). Taxonomy (NCBI): domain Eukaryota; kingdom Metazoa; phylum Arthropoda; class Malacostraca; order Decapoda; family Portunidae; genus Portunus; species Portunus trituberculatus. The sequence continues at coordinate 1,075,142 of NC_059281.1, forward strand.
GGAAGCTACCAATAACCAACTCGTGGGAGCCGAAAAGAGTACAAAGGAGTGAGGTCGATAGAAAAATCTGCCATGAAATTTGCAACTCGATTGCCAAAAGGATTAAGGAAACCAGGTCGAGCGACATACGCCTGCGAGCACGAGTCCCGCAATACCGACAGGCAAGAGACGGAATCAGGAAGACGGTGGGTGCGAAACCAACACCAGAGCATCAAAGACTGGCGCCGGAGGCCCAGCGGCCAGAAGCCAGCATCCACTAATAAGCTAGGAATTGGAGATGTCCGAAATGCACCCGTGGCCAAGTGGACCCCAGCATGATGCACGGAGTCAAGTACACGTAGCCGTGCCTCCGTTGCAGAGGAGTAGATCTCACAACCGTATTCCAGCTTAGGAAGGATTAGTGTACGGTGAAGCAGCAGCAAAGTATCCCTGTCCGCATCCCAAGAGGTGTGACTTAAAACTCGAAGAAGGGATAATGCCTGAGACAAGACACCTTAAGAGAACGGAAACGGGAAACCCAGGTGAGACGGTTGTCAAACAAAAGGCCAAGATATCGAGTCGTCTATTGGCGAGGTATAGATCAGGGTCTGGATATACACCACGGTTGCGACAAAAATGCACGGCAACGGTCTTTGAGGTGAAAAATCGAAAACCGTTTATGTTGGCCCAACCGGACATCCTATTGATTGCCAGTTGGAGCTTGCGCTCAATCAGTGACATCCTAGCAGCAGCAAAAGAGATGCACAAGTCGTTCACATATAAAAATCTGTGAACGCCATCCGGTAGAGTATCTATAACACCATTTAGGGCGACTGCGAATAGCGTAACACTAAGAATACTTCCCTATGGGACACCTTCATTTAGAACAGTAGCATCGGAGTGAACACTCCCCACTCGAACCCGTAAAAGACATCTGGATAAAAACTGATGAATAAAAATAGGAAGGTGGCCACGAAGGCCAAAATTAAACAAGGACTGTAAAATGCCATGACACCAAGCCGTGTCGTAGGCCTTCTCCAGGTCAAAAAGACTGTTACTTGATGGTGGTGATTAGCGAAGGCCTCACAAATAGAAGACTCTAGGGATAAAAGAGCATCAGTAGTAGACCTCATCTTTCGGAAACCATACTGTACAGATGACAAGTAGTTCCCCTCTCCAAGTACCACATAAGTCTTACATTTACCATCTTTTCCAACACTTTACAGATACAGGATGTCAAAGATATAGGACGATAGTTCGTAGCCTGGAGGTGATCTTTCCCAGGCTTCGGAAATGGGAGAACCACTGCGACAGCCCAAGAGGATGGAAAATCACCGGTATGCCAAATCATATTATAAAGATTTAATAAAAAGGTAAAAGCACGGTCAGACATGTGACGCAAAAAGGCATAAGGAATGTCGTCTGGACCAGGAAAAGAGTCATGACACTGAGAAAAAGCAACTCGGAAAGAGAGAAAGGGACATTATAAGACTCCCCTCCAGCGGAAGAAAAGTTTATGCTGAGAGATTCCATTCTCTGGCGGTAGCGTGCGCCCGGGGCTGCAGGATGCCTCCGGGAAACACTGGCAAAGTTCTCCGCGAAAAGATCGGCGACAGCCCTAGGGTCTGCCACCGTTCGTCCAGCAGACAACAAAACTGGTGGGGAAGGAGCAGAATACATCCAAGCAATTCGGCGGACTTTGTTGAAGATATCCGTAAGAGGGGTGCGGACGTTTATGGAAGAGACATAAGCTTTCCAAGAGGCTCTTTGTGCCTCTTTCAAAACGCGGCGGGCCCGAGCGTCGAAAAGCTTCCAGGCACTGCCGGTCCCCACGACGAGAGAAAGCTGCCCGTTTCTCTTTCACAGCTTTAGTGCATGTTGCGTTCCACCAAGGAACGGGACGCTTTGTAAAGCGACCGGACGTCCTAGGGATTGTCTGAAGCGCTACTGAAAGTAAAAATCGGTAAAAAAATCAACAGCCTCAGCACAAGTAGAAAAGTCAGCCAGCTGACGGATAAAAAAGCTAAGGTCTGTGTATCAAGGCCAATCTGCCTTGTCTAAAACCCAGCGTGGGGGCCGAGACTGTGGCTCAGAGTTCACAGATTCCAATAAAATAGGAAAGTGGTCACTACCGTGTAAATCCGGTAGGACCCGCCAATTAAAAATCAAGGAAAGAATTAGATGTACATAGAGAAAGATCGATAGCTGTAAAAGTCCCAGTAGGACTGTGTAAATGTGTAATATCCCCGGAATTTAAATCCTCCAATCCTTCATCCTCTCTAAAAGAACCTATTAAAACCCCACGAGGCTTACTAGCACCTTCATCCCACAATAGGTGACGGCCGTTAAAATCTCCTAACAAAAGAAATGGCGGAGTCAGCTGACGCACCAGGCCATCAAGCTCACCGCTGGAGACAGGAAGCCGAGGAGGGAGATATAAACTGCAAATGGTGTAGAATCGTCCCATAAAGACCTTAACAGCAATCACCTGAAGGGGAGAGTTAAGGCCCTATCACACTGGCCTGTGATGCGCGGAACCAGGAACATCCGCTCTAGATAGCTAGAACTTGCCCGGGATTAGCAGAACAAAGATGGGATGGCTTCATATCCATCCCGGTTCTCCGTATGCTATCCCAATGGAAAAATATACATGATATATTTAATAAAAACTTTTCATTTGAACTAAAAAGAATGTGACAAAATTTTTCATATTGAAATATTAAATAATATCTTAGAACTTCAACAAGAGGAAGTGCAAATGCAGTTCCAGGACAAAGCACAGGCTAAGGTATAAGCGACATGGGTTTGTTCTGGCTTATTTTGATTAGGCTTTGTCTTGGTTAGTGGGCCGTTTGCCTAGCATAACAAGAACTCGTGCAGCTTGTGTGTGATAGTGTTCCTGGTCAGGGAAAGGAGTGCTAAAAAAGGCACGATATCCAAAGGGACTAGAATAAGTACTATCACCTAGCATAGTTTCTTGTAAAGCTACACAGGCTGAAGAGAACTCCGAAAATAAAGCTCGGAGTTCCGACCACGAGGCGCGAAGGACTCTACAGTTCCACTGTAGAAGCTTGAAGATGACCATTCAGTGGACGGGCGAGCCTTTTGAAGGGGCTGCCCGTGACTCACCTGACTAGAAATAATCAACCGACGAGAAGACACCGGGAGTTGAGATGTACTGGGTCGTTGGACCGTAGACTTTCGGGCTACCGGTGAGTGATGCGAACCATCATCACTCCTACCGGTCATCGGAAGACGAGGGTAGGGCTGGACTGCACTTTTTGACACAGCGGGTCCACGAGGGACGGCTGTGACAATATCATCGGACGTCTCCAAGCTATGATCATTCTCATCACAAGAAGCCCGATCTGAGACGGAGGGCGTCACAGAAGGCTGGACAGAAACTACTGGAGCTACCATTGCAGAGCGGTCCCTAGAGGACTCACGATCATGTGCACCAAGAGAAACCTCAGATTGCTTAGGCTGAGCTAAATCTATCGACTCCACAGAGTCGTGGTGCCGTTTGGTCAGGCCCTTCAAAGGCTTAGGCAAAACAGGGAGAAATGGACATCCACTACATGAGTGACTTTGGTCAAGTCAGTATTATTCTCGTCACTTCTTAGAGATGACTCAACCAAGTCATCGGACAAAAGGGCAAACCTATTGGCCAAATGAACAGGACCACCCGCCCCCAACACAGCAAGAGATAGCAGAAGATGTTGTCTTCGGTCCGGCAGACTCAGCTGAAGAGCGAGCGGCCAATGAAGCATAGGATGTCGCACCAGTACCGTCCTTCTGGCGGTACAGGAGTTCGCGATGGGCACTACCAAGGCTGATAAACTGAGTGTTACCAAGCTGTAAAATGTCCTGGTATAGGCGATACCTGGGACATTGCCTGGAACGTACCTGGTTATCATCACAGAAATGGAAACAGTAAGCAGCAGCATTGCAATACTCCTCAGAGTGTGAATCTAGTACAGAGCAATTACCACATTGAGCAGCTTCCTTACAGGAGCTTTTACCGTGACCGTACCCATAGCATGGGAAACACTGAAGAGGGCGAGAAACAAAACGCCTCACCCTAAGATTAATAGAACCGATATGAACACGGTCTGGGAGGGTGGAACCAAAGAAGGTGGGAATCACCATGTTGGAGAATTTCTTCATCTTAGTCACCTTTTGGACTGAGCTAGGACACATTGGTATTATTTCCTCCTTTGGAAATTATAAAGATCTTGACTATAAACACAACTTTTCCTATAATTAAAGGTGGGATGAGCCTTCATGGTCTCAAACATGCTGTCATTAGGGCAGGGGAGATGTTGCAACATCCTCGCTTGCGTAATATCTTTAGCCCGCACGAGCACCCCCTTACCGTAGTTCTTCAGATTCTCCTCAGGAATCTTGCCAATCTCTTTGGACAGGTACCGGGAGTCATGTATAAAATTCCCGCACCCATTTCTGTACTACGCCACAAACCAACGTGGAGACGGGATCTGGGGGACTTTTGGAACTGAATTCTCTAAATAGTTTTCAAAAACATTTGGGATGTAATCCAAGTCACTGTCTGAAATATTACGTGACTGGAGAAATTCAGTTTTAAAGCCAGAGCTGGCAAGGGGCAGAGATGCTACATGTTCATAAGCCAAACGGGCTTCATCACATGACATAAACGTCACGGTTAGAAGGAAAGTCATTATCATAAACCAGTCGAATGCGAACAACTGTACCATACACCTTGAGAAGTGAGTGCAAAGCATGATAGGAAAATGATGGATTAACATTTACCATCACAAGGGAGTCATATGCAGCAGAAATGCGTCCCTCAGAAGAACTCCCCGAACAGGAGACTGCTGTGGGAGGCCCTTGTGGAGGGGAATCCTCCATCCTACTCAGACCTGAAGATGACGTCTCGTGGGCCAGGTCAGACACCTCACGAGTACCTGATGTTTTTTTGTGTTTTTCCATAATAAAAAAAAAAAAAAAAACTAACGCAAAAGATTAGCTCCAGGGGCAAGGGAAACCACCTACTGGGACGACAATGGGAGCGAGGGCTGGCTACCGTGGACGGGGTACCTCGTCCCCATGCGGACCAATCGTTTTAAAAAAAGGCCCCACATGATGCAGAATGTTTGTCCACGACAGAGCTGAGACCCCTGTCCTAAAGCATCCTAGCCTAGACACCCAACCATCCAGCACAGGACGATCCCTCCAGTGGGTGGCTCCGCCGGTCCACTGGTAGCCTACGTAGGAACTATTTAGTCTGGCCCCTCACTGGCGACCGTACTAATATGGGTAGTCTTCTCCCCCTTGAAAGGGCAGAGCAGGGGCCTAAGCCACCTCTAGCCTAGCTCGCCAGGTCACAGGGGCACGCAAGCCCCCCAACACGACAAGGTGGTTCCCATCTGGGGGGGAGTCAGAGGAGGGGAGTTGATGAAACGAAGAGCTTTCGATTCCACCCTATCAAGCAAAGCTGTGTGACTGGAACCCCTCCCAAACTTGCGAAGAGTGCTCCAGACAGGGACGGATAAGGCCCTTATACAGAGTAAGCAGTCGGAGGGACGAGAAAACTGTCGGAGACGCCTCAGAACACCTAATTTCATAGAAGCTGTTTTAGCAAGAGATGAGATGTGAAGTTTCCAGTTAAGATTATGAGCAAAGGACCGACCGAGGATATTCATTGTGGAAGAGGGAGACAGCTGAGTGTCATTTAAGAAGAGGGGATAGTTGTCTGGAAGGTTGCGTCGAGTTGATAGATGGAGGAATTGAGTTTTTGAGGCATTGAAAACTACTAGATTTTCTCTGCCCCAATCGGAAATCTTATAAAGATCGGAAGTCACGCGTTCCGTGGCGTCCCCGCGTCATCTGTTGACTTCCTGAAGGTTTGACGTCTCTGAAAGAACGTGGAAAGATGTAGGTAGGGTGGTATCATCAGCGTAGGAGTTCATAGGGCAAGAAGTTTGGTTAAGAAGGTCATTAATGAATAACAGAAAGAGAGTGGGTGACAGGACAGAACCCTGAGGAACACCACTATTAATAGGTTTAAGAGAAGAACAGTAGCTGTCTACCACAGCAGCAATAGAGCGGTCGGAAAGGAAACTTGAGATAAAGTTGCAGAGAGGATAGAAGTCGTAGGAGGGCAGTTTTGAAATCAAAGCTTTATGCCAGACTCTATCTAAAGCTTTTGATATGTCTAACGCAACAGCAAAAGTTTCACCGAAATCTCTGAAAGAGGATGACCAAGACTCAGTAAGGAAAGCCAGAAGATCACCAGTAGAGCGACCTTGACGGAAGCCATACTAGCGATCAGACAGAAGATTGTGAAATGACAGATGTTTGAGAATCTTCCTATTCAGAATAGATTCAAAAACTTTAGACAAGCAAGAAATTAAAGCTATAGGACGGTAGTTTGAGGGGTTAGAACTGTCACCCTTTTTAGGAACAGGTTGAATGTAGGTGAACTTCCAGCAGGAAGGAAACGTAGAAGTCGATAAACAAAGTTGGAAGAGTTTGGCCAGGCAAGGTTCAAGCACAGAAGCACAGTTTTTGAGAACAATAGGAGGGACCCCGTCAGGTTCATAATCCTTCCGAGGGTTTAGGCCAGCAAGGGCATGGAAAACATCATTACGAAGAATTTTGATTGTAGACATGAAATAGTCAGAGAGAGGAGGAGAGGGAGGGACAAGCCCAGAATCATCCAAGGTGGAGTTGTGAGCAAAGGTTTGAGAAAAAGTGTTCAGCTTTAGAGACAGACGAGATGGCAGTGGTGCCATCAGGATGTAATAAAGGAGGGAAAGATGAAGTGAAGTTATTTGAGATGTTTTTTGCTAGATGCCAGAAGTCACGAAGAGAGTTTGAGTTTGAAAGATTTTGACATTTTCTATTTATGAAAGAGTGTTTAGCAAGTTGAAGAACAGACTTGGCATGATTCCGGGCAGAGATATAAAGTGCATGAGATTCAGGAGATAGAAGGCTGAAGTACCTTTTGTGGGCAACCTCTCTATCATGTATAGCACGAGAACAGGCTGAGTTAAACCAAGGTTTAGAAGGTTTAGGTTGAGAAAAAGAATGAGGAATGTACGCCTCCTTGCCAGACTCTATCACCTCTGTTATGCGTTCATCACAGAGATGGGTCTCTGACACGGAAGCAATAATCATTCCAGGGAAAATCAGCATAATACCTCCTGTGTGTGTGTGTGTGTGTGTGTGTGTGTGTGTGTGTGTGTGTGTGTGTGTGTGTGTGTGTGTGTGTTCTGATTAACTTTTTAGAGCATGTATTCAACTTTGATTAAATAAATGTGATTTAACTCACACAGATGAATTAATATTAGTGATTAATAATTTTAAGTAATTGCCATACATAAATACATGAATAATACCAATATAATTATTATAATATTTAATAATTATTTTATTATTTCCTTAAGGAATGAAACCCTTTCCAAATGAGTGCTCAGCTCAAGACACAACAAGTACTGATGTGAATGATATTGGACTCCAGCAGGATGTGTCTTATGTGTCACGCATCTCCAGCAATGATGCAAGTAAGTTACCTTACACCAGACAACCATAACTTTGAAATCAGATAAACATTCAATTTGGTTCTGGACAAGTTAGTTGGGTATAGATAATGGGTATCAGAAGGTTTTCATTTTTGCCATGTATGGTTGTGATGGTAGTTTTTTTTTTTTTTTTTTTTTTTTTACATTACAAGGGCACTGGCCAAGGGAAAACAAAGTGTTTGAAAAAAAAAAAATCCCGCTGGTTGCCAGGCCCTGTTAAGAGGAAAGTAGGAGAAAGAGAAAAAACAAAAAAAATCTAAAAGGAGGGTCCAGTTAACGTAAGAGGTGTCTTGACACTCCTCTTTTGAAAGAGTTTAAGTCATAGGCAGGTGGAAATACAGACACAGGTAGAGAGTTCCAGAGTTTACCAGTGTAGGGAATGAAGGAGTGAAGATACTGGTTAACTCTTGCATTAGGAAGATGGACAGAATAGGGATGAGAAGAAGTAGAGAGTCTTGTGCAGCGAGGCCGCAGGAGGGGGGAAGGCATGCAGTTAGCAAGTTCAGAAGAGCAGACAGCATGAAAACAGCGGTAGAAGACAGATAAAGATGCAACATTGCGGCGGTGACTTAAAGAATCAAGACAGTCAGTTAGAGAAGAGTTGATAAGACGAAAAGCTTTAGATTCCACCTTGTTTAGTAAAGCTGTGTGTGTGGATCCCCCCCAGACATGAGAGCCATACTCCATACACGGGCGGATAAGGCCCCTGTACAGAGCAAGCATAAATCTAAAAATAAGTGGTAGTGGTGTTAATAGAGGTGGCGGTGGTGTGAGAGGATGGTGGTGGTAATGGTAATGTGGTTAGGTTGTGTGTTTTGAAGGAAACATATTTTTTAATAAAACATTTTTTTTCAGACCTGCCCTTGGACGTACACATTGCTGCAGGATTTGTTGACACGGCAAATGATTGTATAAGTTTAAAAGAAGGTGGTTCTACAAAAGAAACCAGGACATGGGACAGATTTCGAGGTTTTGAAGGAATAGTTCAGAAAAGTGCAATTGGTATTAGTCAATGTCAGACCTTTCCATTGCTGGAAAAGAGAATAGAGGACTTAAAAGAAGAAAACAGACAACTAAAGGAAAAATGTGAGGCATTGAAGGCTAGTGGGTCAGATTCTAACAAAAATGTTATTCAATCCATATTTAAAACTGTTTTACAACCAATTTTTATTAAAACACAAATTTTGGCCTTAATAAACGAAAAAAAAGTTAAATCTTGGTCTGAGGATGACATAGGTGGAGCATTTACTCTGAGGAGTATTACCACCAAGTGCTATGAATATCTCAGAAATGTAAAAAAAAATCCATTACCATCTGTTTCAACCCTTAAAGAAAAAGCTAAAAACTTTAAATGTGAGCCAGGCATTCTGCATTCACTGTTGTCTCTGATGAAGTCAAAGGCAGATACATTAAGTACAGTGGAGAGAGTAGCAGTTGTATCTTTTGACGAAATGAATATTGCAAGTGAATGGAGCTACGATAAAGGTCGGACACACTTTACAAGCCACACGACAAAGTTCAAGTTTTTTTTATGCTAAGAGGACTGGTGAGTAATTGGAAACAACCAATTTATTACAATTATAACATACCATATGCTAAAGAAATACTGCTTAGCATAATAAAAGAAGTGGAAAAGTCAGGCTATCCGGTTGTAGCCATTGTGCATGACCTGGGACCCACCACCCTTAGGCTCTGGAAAGATTTTGGTATTGACCCTGCTGTGTCTAATAAATGTTACTTTAAGAACCCTTTTGCTGAGAGGAACATATTTGTATTTGCTGATGCACCACATCTAATCAAATTACTAAGAAATAATTTCATTGACTCAGACTTCTATCTATCTGATGGAAATTGTCTTTCAATCCTCCATTAAGGAACTGTTGTCAATGAAAAAAAAACTGAGTACAACTTAGCTCATAAGATAAGCGAACAACATTAAAATATATGGAGTCAGCAACGGCAGCGTGTCAAGTATGCTGTTCAGCTTTTATCAGAATCCTGTTCCAAAGCACTATTTTATATGAATGAGAGAGGTCTTTTGAAAAGTAATGATTACCTTGAAGCAGCACATTTTTTTAATTTTTGGTAGATGAATGGTTTGATATTTTAAACTCAAATAAATTGGCTGACAAAAGTTCTAAAAATGGATTTGGAATCAATTTTGAATACCAGGAACAAATCTTAGAAAAAAAAAGATTCATGAAATAAAGGTGTTGAGAGTGAGAAATGCTAAAAGATCAGGACTTTATCAGTTTCAGAAAGGGATTTTATTGTCATCCATGTCACTGATGGGTCTCCACAAGATGTTAAATGAAATATTTGAGATTGAATATATTTTGACTCGGAAACTGAACTAAGATTGCCTATAAACTTTTTTTGGATGCATAAGACATATGCAAGAGACCCATGACCACCCAAGTGCCATTCAAATATTGTCTCAGAAGCCTGCTCTTGAGTAAGGAAGCAAGCCTGATTTCCCAAAAGCAAACTGCACTGAGGATGATGACACTGGATTTACAGCTCTAAGTGTTTTTACAGAAAATGTAAACAAGGATAAAACATACAATGAACAGGAGCTAGCTGAGGAGTTTTATATCACTAGATCTAAAAGCAGAAAGTGATGTGGACAATGATTTAGATACAACAATTGACCTGAACATTCTTTAAGTAGAGTTCTCGAAGAGGAGTCCTTGAGATATATCGGAGGATACATAGTAAGAAGATTTAGTGTTAAGTACCCACATTTAGGTGGACAGAATGCAGAGTGTCTATCAAACAGGAAATCCTGGATTGGGTTTGTAAACAGAGGAGCCCTGTATTATTCTTCAGAGGACTTTATGGTTCAACTAATGATGATGCGGAATACATTTAAAGAAATTCGTGGATCAAGTCTGAAAGAAGGTAAAAACTGTGTGAACACAATTGCTTCTAAACTTACACTTGTGATTCATAATCTTCCTCAGGATGTTATAATGTTTTTTGCTAAAATTTATGTGTATTTCAGAATCCGCTATCTGAACAGAGAAATTAAATGTGCACGAAAAAAGGGGGAAAAAATTGTAGAAATGAAAAAAAAATAAAGAAGAGAAACGAAAGATACTATGGTCAGCAGGTTGCCAAAGACTAACTAATAAACACAGCAATTTTGTATATTGTGTAAGTAGTGTAGTGTAAGTAATAGTTTTTTTTTTTATCAATGTAAATTAATGTTATATCATTCATAAATTTTATTTAGAATATTAAACCATATTAAATTTATTACGTTCTTTATCCTCCCCTCCTGATATTATTCAGACTGCAGCAACAAATATAACTGACAAAAAAAACTACAGAGAGAGAGAGAGAGAGAGAGAGAGAGAGAGAGAGAGAGAGAGAGAGAGAGAGAGAGAGAGAGAGAGAGAGAGAGAGAGAGAGAGAGAGAGAGAGAGAGAGAGAGAGAGAGAGAGAGAGAGAGAGAGAGAGAGAGAGAGATACTATGGATTTCATTGACAACATTTCTTCTACAAGATCCAGCACAGAGGAACTTGACACGAGATCGATCGCTGCCACCGCTAGGTCTCACAGCATAGATAAAGAGTGGGATAGACAAGTGGCCTCCAGTAACGCAACAGCAAACTGGTGGACATCAGGGAAGCCTCAATCACTTCAGTCTACCACCAACACCACCACCACCACCTCGTCTGGCCCCAGTCACCCACCCCCACCTCAGACTGTTACTGCTACATCTGAGGGTGAGACTAAGTCAGTCGTTGCACCCACAAATACTCGTAACACCAGGATCACGGAGAATAACAAAAATAACAAGAAGGAATTGCAGACAGGTCACTCTAGCAAACCAGTCTCAGGAAGCACTGTTTCATTCCGATCCTCGCCACGTAACCAGTCAAGAGGTTACTGCAAACACTGCAGGCGTAACGGTCACACAGAGGCCAACTGCCTAAGGAGGAAAAAGTGCACCTACTGTCTGCGAGTGGGCCACACTGTTGAGGAGTGTCGCACTCGTATCGCGCAGGAGAGAGAGGAAACCTTATTCCGCAGAATCTCAACTGAGCAGGCACAAAACAACGCCTTAATTGTTCAGACACTAAGTCGATTCCTTCCTCTTGCTCATCCTGCCTCTGGCCCTGCCTTACCCCAGCCTCTCACCGGTAAATGGGCACCTGTACCAGGAAATCAGGTTTATACAACATACCCACAACCGCTCTACCCTGACCCTAACCCCGCCCATTCATCCAATTCCCACCCGCCAAACTTCACTCAAACAGCCTGGAGTCATGCCCGCCCATAAGTCTCGTGATCAACTTACCATCATCTCTGCCAATGTCCGAGGACTTCAAACGAACATAGGAGACCTCGTCAATAGTCACGTGATTCCTCACACTCCGGACATTGTTGCAACAGTAGAAACCTTTCTAAATGAGTCAATTCCTGACAACTTTGGACACATGAGCGGATACACGAGATGGTATCGACGCGACAGGACGCGCGGAACCTTTGGTGGTGTTGCCGTTTCCTTCCACAAGAGTCTGTCGGTCCAACTACTTGACGTCACCCTTCCAAATCATCTTGAGATGATGTTTTTCAAGATATGGGCTCAACACCAGACCGTCTTGTGTGTGTGTGTTACCGTCCACAGTGGCACGGTAATGAGCCCATTGCATTCCTCCAATCTCACCTCGATGAGCTGCTGCAACAACACATTTGTAACCACGTCGTCATTGTTGGTGACATGAACCAACACTTGGTTGCAAGATCTTTTGAGGAACTCCTCACAGTACATGGACTCTCCAATTATGTTGATTTTCCCACTCATACTTCTGGCTCATCTCTAGATCCTGTCGTTAGCGATCTACCAGACAGTGTTGTCACCTGCACTCCACTCAGTGCTGTGGGATCATCAGATCATGTGGCTGTCCTGAGCGTAATCCAGGTTGCACCTCAGAGGGATGATGCTGTGACACGCACCAACTGGTTGTGGGGAAAAGCAGACTGGAAAGGTCTCTGCAACACCTTACAACAAACGCCCTGGAGCAGCATCCTCGTAGGAGACATCAATAATCAAGTACACACTTTTACACGTACTCTGCTCAAGTACCAAGAAAGGTATGTTCCCTGCCATTCCTACACTGTTAAGCCCCTTGACCAGCCCTGGTTTGGTTACCAGTGTAGAGTGGCAGCTGATGAAAAGAGTCGCGCTTGGAAACTGTATTCACGCCATGCTACCCAATTTAATAAGGAGCGCTACAAGCACGCTTGTGCAGCCATGCGACAAGTACAACAGTGGGCTCAACGACGCTGGCAAGAAGACCTTAAGACCAAACTCAGCGGTCGTTCAGTGGGTAGTAAGACCTGGTGGACCACACTTAAGCAGCAGCAAGGCCTGACATCAGATGATGATGTTCCACCACTACACAAGTCCGATGGTACAGTGGCCACCAAAAATAAGGACAAAGCTGAAGTACTTGCATCTTTTTTCTCCAACAAGATGTCAGTACCTGATCCTGAGCGCCCTCCTCCATTTGTGCCAGCCCTCACAAATGCGAAACTTTCCACCATTACCATCACTATTGAGGAAGTACGGCAACGTCTGTCACAAGTTGACACTAACAAGGCCTTAGGCCCAGACAACATAAGCCCTCATATCCTTAAGCACTGTGCCTCTCAGCTGGCTACACCCCTCACCGCCATTTTTCAGCACTGCATCACCACTGGAGTGTGGCCCACCCTCTGGAAGGGTGCCAGAGTGGTGGCAATACACAAAAAGGGCAAGAGGACTGATCCCAAGAACTATAGACCTATCTCCCTTCTCTCAGTTCCTGGTAAAATACTTGAAGCCATTATAGCAAACAAAATATCTTGCTTTCTCGGCTCACAACATCTACTTAATACCAAACAATTTGGTTTCAGAAATAACAGGTCAGCAGCAGACCTGTTACTTCAATTATCCACCACCTGGCATAAGTCCCTAGACCAGGGAAAAGACACCTTTATCATTGCTCTCGACATTGCGGGAGCATTCGACAGGGTGTGGCATCACGGCCTAATCACCAAACTGAACAGCTTGGGTATCCACGGGCATCTGCTCCTCTTGCTGCAAGACTACCTGCGAGGCAGATACCTCAGAGTGGTGATGAATGGACAAACATCAGACCAATATCCTATCTCTGCCAGCGTCCCACAGGGTAGTGTTCTCGGCCTCTCCTCTGGAATGCATTTTTTAATGACCTGCTCCAGCTCATTCCAGAGGCACATGCATACGCCGATGACTGTACCCTGACATTCCCTTGCGACAGCGGTGATCACTGTGCGACTGTCGCACACATCAACCAGGTACTGCAAACCATAGTTTCATGGGGGCATCGATGGCAAGTGGAACTTGCTCCTGACAAGACACAGGTGATGCTGGTTTCCCGACGACACTCCCCCCCTGACACACCCACCATCTTACTTGATGGAAGGGCGTTACCCCTGCAGGCTTCCATCTCCATACTTGGTGTGAAAATGAACAGTGCCCTGACCTTCACTGGACACGTCAGGACTATAGCCAAGAAAGCCGCATGGAAACTTAGTTGCATCCGGCGCGTCTCACATCTCCTCGACTCCCAGGGAATCTCCACCCTATATGCAGCTCAAGTCCGCCCCCTTATGGAGTATGCCCTTCTCACCTGGTTGTCCTGCCCCCCCTCATACTTAAGCCTTCTAGACAAGATCCAGCATCGAGCACAACGCCTGATACGTCTAAAGGCCCCGCCAGACCAGCCGTCCCCTACCATGCAGCCTCTTCAGCAGCGTCGTGATGTGGCAGGGTTGTGTGTCATCTACAAGACACATAAGCAAGGCGCCCCGCACCTGACTGCACTCCGCCAGCCCTGGGCGCAGCCACATGGCCACACCACCAGAGCTGCCACATCCAGGGTTCACCAACTCGTCGTCCCTTTTGCTAGGACGGAGACCTTCCTTCGCTCCTTCCTTCCACGTTATACGCGAATGTGGAACCATCTGGTTATGCAGACACAGCTTCACTACACCACCTCCCTACACACCTTTAAGTCTGCTGCCAATGCATGGATTAAACAACCATAGCATGTAAATAGCACATGTACTGTACGTGTCTGTATAATTGGTAATTTAGTTTTGCATATTTTAGTTGTTCCGTGTATTTAATTCCATGTCAAAGATAGTTCTCTGCAACCCTACTGAAGCTCTTGACTAACCAATGTATAAAAAATATGTAATAAAGTAAAAAAAAAAAAAAAAAAAAAAAAAAAAAGAGAGAGAGAGAGAGAGAGAGAGAGAGAGAGAGAGAGAGAGAGAGAGAGAGAGATTCTGAATGGAAGGGGGAAATTACATGAAGAAACTGAATTAATCTGAAACAGCTCAAGAAATTTGCCAACTGGGTACGTTTTAATTATAGATGCGTGGAAGCCTTCGTCCGTCAGTGAGCTGATAATCATTACATATTTTCTTTTCAATTCTATATATTTAAAAACAGGTAAACGAATTCTAATAATACCAATACCATTAATATAAATGAAAAAATTTTCACTGCTAATGATAAAATATCACTAACTAATAATGATGATGATGATAATAATAGCAGTACTACTACTACTACTAATAATAATAATAATAATAATAATAATAATAATAATAATAATAATAATAATAATAATAATAATAATAATAATAATAATGATAATAATAATAATAACAATAATAATAAAAATGTTCAATGTTCATGATAAAATTTTGATAACTGACAAGAATAATAATAATAATAATAATAATAATAATAATAATATTAATAATAATAATGATAACAATAATAATAATAATAATAATAATAATAATAATAATAATAATAATAGTAACAAAAATTATAATAATATTGATAAAACCCCATCTATGTTCGTACACATAATTTTTAATCTCTTCTTCTTATCATTTTTAATTAAACCTGTTCCATTCTTTTTTCTTCCTTCTCTTTTATATACCATTTCTTCATCCTGTCTATAATTCTAAAAAAAAGGTGCCTTCTCCTCCTCTGACCTTTCATTATTTTTTTTTTACCTTTGCTTTTGCCACCAGTTAGTTGTGTCTCTTTTTTTCCTCCTTGTTTTTATTTTACTTTATATATATATATATATATATATATATATATATATATATATATATATATATATATATATATATATATATATATATATATAATATATCTTTGTAACCTTCTGTTTCTCTGAGTTTTGTTGTTCTATATAGTATTTCTTCTGTTGCTGCTTGTGATTTTAGTAATATCTTAATTGGTCTTACTGTTCCTTCTCGATATGGTCCCATTCTGTGGATTTCTTCTATTTCCTCTTCTAAGTTCTGTCTATCCTCGTCATTTAGATTTTTGTAGTAGGTCTTTTACTGATTTCATTTCTTCTTTTTCCCTTCTTGGTCTATATTTAACTTTTTTTTTTCTTTCAGGCCAAAAAAAAACTTTTTTCCGCAATTTCTTTTACTAGATTTTCTTTTTTCTTAAGAACTTATATTATTTTGTTTGTCATATTTTCATATCTTTCTTTTAACTGTCATTGAAATACTTCCTGAAATGTTTCCTTGTCTTTCTTATCTTCGATTCTCCATGCCTGTATTTCTTTTTTAATCACGTCTTAAACTCTTTCCTCTTCTTTGTTAACTATATCTTTCAGCTCCTCTTTTCTTTCTCGGCATTAGTGAGTCCTTCTTCCATCAATTTCTTGTAATGAGCTACTTTCTTTTTAATTCTTCATTTTCTGCTCTTAGGGCCCGGTCACACCGCCTGAACTTTGCTGAAGCGTCCCTTGAACGGTAGGGAGGGACACCGAATTTCGACAACACTCGTCACCGCGCACAAAATGGGAAAATAAAAATCGGAAACACTGGCGTTGGCTTAGCGGTTCACCGCTGAAGCCGGCGTTGCTTTAGCGTTGGTTTAGCGGTAGCGAGCGGTAGCGAGCGTTGGTTTAGCGGTGACGCGAGCGTTGCTATAGCGGCTTTCTGCGCATGCGAGCGTTGGCTCGGTGGGTGTTTAAATAGCAGCAGCATTGGTTTAGCGGCATACCGCTTGTGACTACGGAGCTGAACGGATCGTTTTGATACAAGTTCTGATTTTATAAAAGTTGATAGTTGAAAGTTCATCATGCCACGTGGACAAAAGAAGAGGAAAGGTGGAGAAGGAAAAGCAGCAGCCTCCAAGAAGATCATTAATGAGCAGGCAGCTGAATCAAGGGAGTCAGGTAAATAAATATATGTGGCCCACTGATTGTGTCAAGAAATATTTAACAACTGTGAAAAATATTGTTATGTATTTTACTTTAACATTTTTCATTTATTATTCCATTGTTATATTTTGCAGAGACCAGTCAGGCCACAACAGCAGCCACTGCTAGCACAGCCACTGCTAGCACAGCCAGTGATACCACAGCCACTGCTACCACAGCCACTGCTACCACAGCCCAGGCAGGAGCAGCTGCTGATGAAGGTAATCACAAATGAAAATGTATGAAATTTAATAATAATAAAGTAGAAGTGCAGTTTTGTTGTGTGTTTTATTTTAATGTATCAAAACTGCATACCAATCCTGCGAAGTGCCAATGACAGCAGATACCTCCGAAATTTTACCTATTAAAAATAGGTAAAATAATGGGAAAATCTTCTAAAGACTCAAAAAACTTATCTGCAAAATTTCATTGAGATACGATAATATTTTACTTTCGCAAATTTTGGGGGTCAGTTCTTCCCTCCGTAGCCCCACTAGAAATTAAGTTATTAAAAAAGTATATAGTCCATGACACTCACAGACCCCAAATTAATAAGAGACCGAAGTTAAATTAAAATCCATCAAAAACCCTTGGAGGAGTTAGCGGGACCGACCGACCGACCGACAGACAGACAGACAGACAGAGACAGACGGACTGACCGACCGACAGACAGACATTTTGAATGCCGCGGTACCATATACGGGCACGCGGGAAAACTCCGAACGCTCGAAAACGAAACTTAAATCCTGCTTCGCATGATTGATAGTAATAATAATAACAACAATAATAATAATAATAATAATAATAATAATAATAATAATGATAATAATAATAATAATAATGATAATAACCATAATCTTTGTTTCACGTTGACATTGCTTATTTATTATTCATTTGTTATATTTTGCAGACCAGCTCGAGGAGCCCCTAACACAAGACCAGCCTGAGGAGGCCCTGGCACAGGACCAGCCCGAGGAGGCCCTGACACAAGACCAGCCTGACGATGACCAGCCTGAGGAGGGCCGTGCTGCTGCTGGTGCTTGAGGTAATTATAATCTGATGAATGCAATGAAAAATTAATACAAATTGATCTAAATAATATATGTTTCATTTATACATTCATGATCTATTATTCAATTCTTATATTTTTCAGACTCTGACTCTCAGCCCCCACACTTGGAGAGGGAGGATGAACAGCGTCAGCCTTAGAAGAAGTCTCGCCGCAAGGCCCTCCTGCTCGACAATGACACTCAGGAGCAACTCATCGATTGGGTCCGGGAACACGAACTTTTGTGGAGGAAGGGGTCACCGACTACAAGGATACAAAAAAGAAGACGGAGCTTTGGGCCAGGAAGGCAAGAGAGCTGGACATTGAGGGAGAAGCCGTAGCTCTCAGGACATGGTGGAATTCAGCCCGGGACCTTTATGCGAAGCTACTCTCCAAGAAGTCTGGCCAGGCTGCAGCTCCCTCCTCCACCACCACCAGACCACGCCGTGCCGCCACCAGAGCCGAGCCTGAAGACTCTTCTGCGATGATGGAGATGAGAGATTGTATGAAGGCCACGAACGCCCTCATGGAGAGACTGGTCCAAGCCCAGAAGATCAGCCATGCAAGGCAGCCCTTCATCACGTACATGTCCCAGTCTCTCCAACGACTACCTGAAGCCCAGTACCAGCTCGCAGTGGATAGGATGACGGCCATCCTCCTTGATATGCAGCGACCCATTCCCCACCCCCTTCCTCCAGCTCCACCACGTCCACCAGCAGCAGCACTACTTCCAGCCCCAGCCTCAGCATCACGGCTTCCAGCAGCAGCCTCTCGACTTCCAGCAACAGCCTCAGCCTCAGGAACAGCCTCAGCACTTCCAGCAATTCCAAACACCCAGAGTCAATCAGCCATCCTCCACCCCCAGGAGCTCCAACGAAGAACTCATGTTGTCAGACAAACCGAATTTTTCCTCCATTAACCTCACCAACATGAGCGCCTTCAGCGAGGGGGAATTCTTCATCAGGACTTCCAAAGGCAGGAGATGAATAATCCACCCATACCCATCACTACCTCAGCTCAAGGGACTGCTGATGTACTTGCAGAGATGAGGGCCACCACCGAGGAGAATTGCAACTGCTTGTGATGTGTTAAAGGGACTGCTCAGTGCTTTTATTAATGTAATATGACATTAAAAATGATGGATGGATGGATTTCAAATAAGTCATAGCACAAGTTTCTTTAATAATCTCTCATAACATTTAAAAGAAAAAACATAGCACAATTTATTCAATGCATTTCCAATACTAGGGCCCCATTAACGTTCAAGTTTCTTTAACAATGTCAAATAACATTTACAACAAAGTAATAAACATGAGTATATATAATATATACAATGCACAAGTGTCTCCTCAGTGTTCTGCACAGTGTTCAGTTGATAGCCACCATTCTCTCCTGCCAGTCCACTGATCTTGCTGGGAAGTTGCACCAATGCTTGAGTAGGTTTCGCTGCCTCTTCCCATCACGTAAGGCTATGTTGGGGCCTTTGCACAACGACAGTGTCCTCCAAGTTCCGCCCTTCTCTCCATGCCCCAGGCTACAGGTTCCCATCTGGTTGTGCACGGTCCACAAGTCTGTTCTGGAGCGCTGGGTAGCGGGTACACATCAGGTTGTGGAGGATGCAGCAAGCTTCCACGATGATTCTGACAGTTTCATGGTAATGTTGCATGGTGGTGAGCAGGATCTGGAACCTGTTGGCCAGGATGCCGAAGGCGTTCTCCACGACCCGTCTTGCCCTGGACAGCCGATAATTGAAGATACGCTCTTCATGGGCGAGGTTTCTTGTGCTGTACGGCTTCATGAGTTAGGTCGGCAGTGAGAAGGCGTCATCCCCGATGATGAAGTAAGGAACATCCTGAGTGCCTTTGGATAGGGGGTCTGGCTGAGGAAAGGCATGGATCCTGTTCTGGTCCAGCCCACGATAGAGATCACTTTCGTTGTAGATCTGAGTGTCTGAGGATGAACCGTTTCCTGAGACGTCAATGTAGGTGAACTTGTAGTCAGCATCCACCATGGCAAACAGGATCACGCTGTAAAAGCCTTTGTAGTTGTATAATTCAGAGCCAGAGTTAGGAGGAGTTTTACAGGCCACGTGCTTGCCATCAATGGCACCAATTGTGTGGGGAAAGTTCCATCTCTGGTACCATTGGTCAGCCAGGTCTCTCCATCCTTGTTGAGTTGTTGGGCAAAACAAGAGTTCATCTGTGTACTCCTCAATGATGGCCTCTACCACTTCTCTGACTACCACACTAATGGTGTTGTGGGGAACCCTCCAGGCATACTGCATGTTTCTGTAGGTGTTACCAGAGGCCAGGTGCCGTTGGGTGATTGCCACTTTGAGACCAGGCTCCAGGCTTGCACTGTAGTTGGTGTCTTGCTTGGTCAATCTGGGGGTCAGCCTCTGTACAAATTCATTAAACATGGCTGGTGGCATCCTCATGAAGTGATGGAAGGCTCCTGGATCCTCATTCCTCAGCTCCACCATCAGCTTGTCATACAGTCCATGTTCAGGCCTTTTCAGTATGCACTGTCTGACCCACACAACTCTGCGTCTCCTTCTCTCTCTTCTCCTTCTGTCAACAGCTTGTTGCAATCTGAGGAGGTTCTGATTCTGCTGCTGGACTAGTACACCAATCATAGAAAGTCTCTCAGCATCCATGGTGATACAATTTTACTGTAACTTTGAGCAAATTCGATATAGATGATATCTGAACTCAACCGCAGCTCGATTCCAAATGAGCTCCTGGTCCATTTCTCCCCGTATATAGCAAAATTCTGGTCCCGCTCCGACATCTCTATACCAACGCCAAACCCAAAGTTCATCGCTGCCATGGATCGCTGCTTCAACGCCCGACAACGTTCCAGCAACGCCGTGTCTGCTCGCAAAACGCTTACAACCGCTCCACCGAAGTTTGTGCAACGTTTAATCGCCGCCCGAGCAACGCTGGCGAAGCAGCGGTGGTCCAGCGTTCAAGATTTCTGCGTTGGCCTAGCGGACCCAAGCGTCCGCGAACTTGCGTCTAGCGGTGCCAAACTTTGACTGGGCGTGTGTGTGGAGAGAGAGAGAGAGAGAGAGAGAGAGAGAGAGAGAGAGAGAGAGAGAGAGAGAGAGAGAGAGAGAGAGAGAGAGAGAGAGAGAGAGAGAGAGAGAGAGAGAGAGAGAGAGAGAGAGAGAGAGAGAGAGAGAGAATGTTTCCCATTAGACCGACGTAAAACCTTCTTGTCTGGCTCATATCTATTTTCGGTCTAAGCTGGTATCTGAGAGGGGATTTCGTGCTCACACTGAATTACAAGGCAAGGGATACTGCAACATTGCGAACTGGAGGCGTGTTAAAGCAAGGTACAATAGCCTGGCGAATTGTTGATGATACCCCTCCTAAAGATTACCCTGAGTGGCTTGGCAGTATTCTTACATTTGAGGAACTTCACTATCTAGTTGACAATTCTTTGTGAGTGTTTGTTGTAGTCTTGTACAGTACATAAAAATGTAAACAAACCTATATAAAGAAGACTGAAGGTTGTTAACAGGGCTGGTAGCAGCTAACAATGGTTTTAACTACAAAATTAAGTAAAAAAAAAATAATAAAAAACATAGGAATCAAAGTGAATCAAATCAATTAATTATGATTATTAATTCACGTATCAAAAGAACTATAATACTAAGAGAATAATCCTACCTCTACCCTTGATATTAACATGGTCTATTTTTTTTTTTGTTTTTGTTATTTTGTTGATGTGATGATAATGAACTAATCGTTTCTCTATAGGATAAATGCCAGTAATTTGTGGATGAAGAAAATACAACTTGAACTAAATGTGGCATAAAATCTTCCCTGTCACTTACACCCCTCCAAATAAAAATAAAAAATAAAAAAAATCGACCCTGCATTGGAAAATCACGTTCCGTCAGTCTTGAAAAAAAAGAAAAAAAAAGAAAAGCGTCATGTTACAAAGCATTTCAAAGTGTCGATAATGAAAATGTTGCCCCATGGTGGCCCATGGTTGTGGAGGAGGGAAAAACTTAGTAGCAAATTTAAACTCTGTAAAGGAACGTTAAAAAATACAAATACAATGTTGCACTATGCCTTAGGAAAAATTAACTCAGAGTTTTTCACACACACACACACACACACACACACACACACACACACACACACACACACACGCGAATAGTTATAATAAACCCCTTTGGATTGAAAAACAGTTATAAATGACAGTGTATCTTTATATATATATATATATATATATATATATATATATATATATATATATATATATATATATATATATATATATATATATATATATATATATATATATATATATATATATATATATATATATATATATATATATATATATATATATATATATATATATATATATATATATATATATATATATATATATATATATATATATATATATATATATATATATATATATATATATATATATATATATATATATATATATATATATATATATATATATATATATATATATATATATATATATATATATATGCATCTTTGTAGGCAACTGATATTATATATAGTACACCTGTCTCACGTAAGAATTGACTAAACTGAAACAAAGTGTATACATAAACATCTATATCCCAACAAAAATAAAAAAAAATAATAATTTGTAAAGGTTCAATATTTGTTGCTAAAACCTACTATGATGAAGTTATACATAGTCGTCTTTGCTCTGAACGCTGGGATGGTGGTGGTGGCAGCAAGCTCCTCCGCAGAGTTGATCGGCATTGACCTACGTAGAAAAATAAGCTTTGCTGATTTCCTTTTAGACATAGGAAGCATTGAATACTGGATAAAAAAAAAAAAAATTCAATATATATTGATATTATCCAATGATTATGTTGATTAATAATAGTAATAATAATAATAATAATAATAATAATAATAATAATAATAATAATAATAGTAATAATAATAATAATAATAATAATAATAATAATAATAATAATAATAACTGTAATAATTAATAACGAACACTATAATAATAATAATAATAATAATAATAATAATAATATTAATAATAATAATAATAATAATAATAACAACATAATAATAATAAATTATATGATAATAATAATAACAATAATACTAATAATTAAATAATAATAATAAGAGGAAGAAACGCAACAATAGTAATATAGTACTAGTAGTAGTAATAAAAAAATAGTAATTATAATAATAAGAATATTAGTAATAATAATAATAATAATAATAATAACAATAATAATAATAATAATAATAATAATAATAATAATAATAATAACAATAACAACAACAATAATAAAAATGACAACTTCAATATCAACAATAACAAATAAGTTACTAAATAATCTAATCTGTATTGAACATTACATTTATTTTTCAATAAAAAAAAGCAAATTCAAGAAAAGCTTTAGAACTAGAAAATAAATAATGTTCATTTACGTCAACAAATTTAATAATAAACATAAAATAATAGGTCAAATAATGCATGAAATAACCTTAGGAAAAAACAAATATATTACCTTTTCATATTTTAAGCCCCACATGTCGAATCTGTATTAAACCAAGGTTTTGGAAGGTTTAGATAGACAGGAAAGAAGGCGGGGCAGGGGGATTCTTTAGGCGCCGCAACAGCTAGGGTCATATTACGCCGCAACTATAGTTTAAGAAAACTAAAAGTAGTTAAAACACTAAAACTAAAGGTAACTAAAAACTAAGACTACATTAAAATACATAATCAAAAGAAATAAAATTTACAGATTGGGGAGGAGGCCCGCTTCTCCCAGAAACCTAAAAACGTCATAGCCAGGAGCCAGAGAAGCTGATCCAAGGACCTTAGATAGATAAAAGACACCGCTATTTCTACCGTGACACCGGTAAAGGTAGCGATGTCGTAACTCTATTAAACCAGGGCACTCTACAAGCAGGTGCCGTACAGTGAGCGGCACCGAGCAGTCATCACAATAAGGTTGTGGGTCCCTGGTCAACAGGTACCCTTGTGTAAGGTACGTGTGACCTATGCGCAGTCGCGCCAATAAAGTCTGTGCACGGCGATCCCAAACACGGGAGTATGTCCAGTGAGGGAGAATGGAAGTAGTGATCTCTCCCAATTTCGAGGTTGCGACCCCCGTTAGCCATTTCCTCTGCCAAATTGCTGCAATCGTCACACGAATAAAATGAAATAGGTCTCGAAACGGAAGAAGGGCAGGAGATGGAGCGCGACTTGCTGCCTCTTTAGCGAGGCGATCTGCGTGTTCATTCCCGGGAACACCTACGTAACCAGGGACCCAACAGAACCCGACACGATATCCTCGTTTGGTAAGAAGATATAGCCACTCCAGGGCTGATAAAACCAAAGGATTAAGGAAGACAGTGCAAAAAAGAGCAGTAAGAGCACTGCGACAATCACTAAAAATTGTAAAAGACGAAACCGGGAGAGTAAAAATGATCTGTAAAACTAGGACTATGGCAGACAGCTCTGCCGTAAAAACGGACGCAACTGAAGGAAGGCTGCCACACCGATAAAAAGAGGGGAAAACCACAATAAACCCAACACCTGCTTCGGAATTTGGAACCATCAGTAAAAACGGGATATCATCAGAATGGATAAAAAAGTGTTCTAAAAACTATGTGTGGGACAGAGATGGCAGAAAATCTTTCTTGCCATTCATGGCAGGAGTGGGAGACGGAAAGAGGAGACAGGAGTGGGATCGATGGACAACAAAATCATTAGGTTTGCCACTCGAAGGCCAAAAGGTTTAGGTAGACTTGGTCGAGAGTGACATATGCCTGCGAACGTGAGTCCCGCAATATTGAGAGACAAGTGACAGAATCGGGAAGATGGTGGGTCGAGCGGCCACAAACCAGCATCCACTAGAAGGCTAGGTATTGGAGATGTCCGAAATGCACCCGTAGCCAAGCGGACCCCAGCATGATGCACGGGGTTAAGCGTGCGTAGTCGTGCATCCGTTGCGGATGAATAGATCTCACAGCCGTACTCCAGCTTTGGAAGTATAAGTATACGGTGAAGAAGCAGCAAAGTGTCCCTGTCCGAACCCCAAGAGGTGTGACTTAAAACACGAAGAAGGGATAGTGCCGTCCTGCAAGACGCTTTAAGAGAACGGAAATGTGGAACCTAATTAAGACAACTGTAAACAATAGGCCAAGATATCGAGTGGCCTCCACACATATGATGCGTTTTTTGGCTAAATATAAATCTGGATCTGGATGGACGCCACGATTTCGAAAAAAATGCACAGACACGGTCTTTGAGGTGGAGAATCGAAAACCGTTTATGTTGACCAAACTGGACATCTGACTTATTGCCAGTTGGAGCTTTCGCTCAATCAGTGACATACTACCAGCAGCAAAAGAGATGCACAAGTCGTCCACATATAAAGAGTTGTGAACGCCATCCGTTAGAGTATCTATAACACCATTTATTGCAACTGCGAATAGCAAAACACTAAGAATACTTCCCTGTGGGACACCGTCATTTAAAGCAGTAGCATCGGACATAACACTCCCCACTTGAACCTGTAACGTCTAGATAAAAAACTGCTGGATAAAAACAGGAAGGTCGCCACGGAGACCAAAATTAAACAAGGAACGTAAAATCCCATGACACCAATCTGTGTCGTACGCCTCCTCCAGGTCATAAAATACAGTAACCTGGTGGTGGTGATTAGCGAAGGCCTCACAAATATAAGACTTTAAGGATAAAAGAGCATCCGTAGTAGACCTCATACTTCGGAAGCCTTACTGTATCGATGACAAGTCCCCCTCTCCAAGTTCCACATGATTCTTACACATTTACCATCTTTTTTAAGACTTTATAAATACAAGTCGTCAAAGATATAGGACGGTAATTCGTAGCCTGGAGATGATCTTTCCCAGGCTTCGGAAATGGGACAACCACTGCCATAGCCCAAGAAGATGGAAAGTCACCGGTATGCCAAATCATATTATATACATTTAATAAAAAGTTTAAACCCCGGTGAGACATGTGACGCAAAAAGGCATAAGAAATGTCGTCTGGACCAGGAGAAGAGTCATGACACTGGGACAAAGCAGTCCGCAACTCGGAGGCAGAGAAGGGGACATTATAGGACTGCTGAGAGATTCCATTCTCTGGCGGTAACGTGCGCCCGAAGCTGCAGGATGCCTCCGGGAAACACTAGCAAAGCGCTCCGCGAAGAGGACGTCGACAGTCCTAGGATCTGCCACCATTCGCCCAGCAGACAACAAAACTGGTGGGGGAGGAACAGAATACTTCCCGGCAATTCGGCGGACTTTGTTAAAGACATCTATAAGAGGGGTGTCGGCATTAATGGAAGACACATAAGCTTTCCAAGAGGCTCTTTGTGCCTCTTTAAAAACGCAGCGGGCTCAAGCTTGGCAGCGCCGAAAAGCTTCAAGGCACTGCGGGTCCCCACGATGGATGCATTTTAAAAAAGGCGCCGCAACAGCCAAAATCATATGGCTCTGCTTCAAAAATCTAAAATGTCTAAAATCTGTTAATAACAATTCAGTAGTTTAAAAACTAAAAGAGGACAATAAAACTAAATAAAATATTAAAATACATAATAAAATAAGAATAAAATGCATAGTTTTGGGAGAAGGCCAGCTTCTCCCAAAAATCTAAAAACGTCATGGCCTTGGGCCAGGCACTCTGGTCCAAGGACCTTTGAGAAATAATAGACACCGCTATCTCTACCGCGAAAGCGGTAGAGGTAGCGGTGTCGTAACTCTATCAAACTAGGGCACTCTACCAATAGGTGCCGCACTGTAAGCGGCACCAGGCAGTCATCACAGTAAGGTTGAGTGTCCCTGGTCAACAGGTATCTATACGCACTCGCGCCAATAAAGTCTGTAAACGTCGATCCCGAACATGGGTGTATGTCCAGTGAGGGATAGAGGAAGTAGTGATCTCTCCCATTTTTGAGGTTGCGACCCTCGTTTTCCATCTACTCTGCCAAATTGCTGCAACTGCCTCACGAATTAGAGGAAAGATATCTCAAAAAGGAACAGAGGCAGGAGATGGAGCGCGACTTGCTGCCTCTTTAGCGAGGCGATCTGCGTGTTCATTCCCTGGAACACCAACGTGACCAGGGACCCAACAGAACCCAACACGATATCATCGTTGTGTAAGAAGGTATAGCCACTCCAGGGCTGATAAAACCAAAGGGTTAAAGGATACAGTGCAAGAGAGAGAAGTAAGAGCACTGCGACAGTCACTAAAAATTGTAAAAGACGAAACCGGTAGAATATAAATTATTTGTAAAGCTAGGACTATGGGAGACAGCTCCGCAGTAAAGACGAATGCCACTGAAGGAAGGCTGCCAGACCGATAAAAAGAGGGGAAAACCACACTAAATCCAACCAACGCCTTCGTCGGATTTGGAGCCATCAGTAAAAACAGGGATATCATTAGAATGCATAAAAAAATGTTCTAAAAACCGTGTGTGGGACAGAGCTGGCAGAAAATCCTTCTTGTCATTCATGGCAAGGCATAATGAGATATCAGGAAGCTGCCAATAACCGACTAGTGGGAGCCGGAGAAAGTACTCAGGAGTGGGGTCGATAGATAACTCCGCCATGAGATTTGCAACTCCAAGGCCAAAAGGTTTAGGGAGACTCGGTCGAGTGGCATTTGCCTGCGAACGCATCATTGACAAACAAGGGACAGGATCTGGAAGACGGTGGAAACGAAACCAACACCAGAGCATCGAAGACTGGCGCCGGAGATCGAGCGGTCAGAAACCAGCATGCACTAGAAGGCTAGGTATTGGAGATGTCCGAAATGCACATGTAGCCAAGCGGATCCCAGCATGATGCACGGAGTCAAGCGTGCGTAGTCGTGCATCCGTTGCAGATGAGTAGATCTCACAGCCGAATTCCAGCTTGGGAAGTATGAGTGTGCGGTGAAGCAGCAGCAACCTCAAGAGGTGTGACTTAAAAACCGAAGAAGGGATAATGCCTGCCGACAAGACGCCTTAAGAGAACGGAAATGGGTAACCCAGGTGAGACGGTTGTCAAATAAAAGGCCAAGATATCGAGTCGCCTCAACGCATGAGAGGCGTCTATTGGCGAGGTATAAATCCGGGTCTGGATGGACACCACGGTTGCGACAAAAATGCATGGCTACGGTCTTGGAGGTGGAGAATCGAAAACCGTACATGTTTGCCCAACTGGACACCCTATTGATCGCCAGTTGGAGCTTGCGCTTAATCAGTGACTTCCTATCAGCTGCAAATGAAATACATAAATCATCAACATATAAGGAGCTGTGAATGCCATCTGGGAGAGTATCAATAACCCCATTGATGGCGACTGCGAATAGTGTAACACTAAGAATACTTCCCTGTGGGACACCATCATTTAGAGCGGTAGCCTCAGAGAGAACACTTCCCACTCGAACCCGTAAAAGACGTCTAGAAAAAAACTGCTGAATAAGAATAAGAAGGCGGCCACGAAGGCCAAAATTAAACAAAGACTGTAAAATGCCATGACACCAAGCCGTGTCGTAGGCCTTCTCCAGGTCAAAAAACACTGTTACTTGATGGTGGTGATTAGCGAAATGATAAAAGACCATCGTCTTTCGGAAGCCGTACTGTACCGAGGACAGGTACTTCCCCCTCTCCAAGTACCACATGAGTTTTACATTAACCATCTTTTTTAATACTTTACAAATGCAAGACGTCAACGATATAGGACGATAGTTCGTAACCTGAAGATTATCTTTCCCAGACTTCGGAAATGGGAGAACCACTGCGACAGCCCAAGAAGTTGGAAAGTCACCGGTATGCCAAATCATATTGTAAAGATTTAATAAAAAGTTAAAAGCAATGTCAGACATGTGGCGCAAGAAGGCATAAGGTATATCATCTGGGCCAGGAGAAGAGTCATGACACTTCTTCCAGTGGAAGAAAAATTTATGCCCAGAGATTCCATTCTCTGGCGGTGACGTGCGCCCGGGGCAGCAGGATGCCTCCGGAAAACACTGGCAAAGTGCTCTGCGAAGAGGTCGGTGACAGTCCTAGGGTCTGCCACCGTTCGCCCAGAAGACAACAATACTGGTGAAGAAGCAGAATGTTTCCCAGCAATTCGGCGGACTTTGTTAAAGACATCCGTAAGAGAAGTGCGGGCGTTAATGGAAGAGACATAAGCTTTCCAAGAGGCTCTTTGTTCCTCTTTCAAAACGCGGCGGGCTTGAGCTCGGCATCGCCGAAAAGCGTCTAGACACTGCGGATCCCCATGATGTCGCCGGAGACGAGAGAAAGCTACCCGTTTCACCGCTGCGTTCCACCATGGAACAGGACGCTTAGTAAAGTGGCCGAACGTCCTAGGGATTGTCTGAAGTGCTACTGAACGTATAAAATCGGCAAAATAATCAACAGCCTCAGCACAAGTAGAAAAATCAGCCAACGGACTGATAAAAGAGTTAAGGTCTGTGAATCGAGGCCTATCTGCCTGGTCTAAAACCCAGCGTGGGGGCCGGGACTGTAGCTCAGAGTTCACAGATTCAAATAAAATAGGAAAGTGGTCACTAACGTGTAAATCCGGTAGGACCCGCTAATTAAAATCAAGGAAAGAATTAGATGTACAAATAAAAAGATTGATAGCTGTAAAAGTCCCAGTAGGACTATGGAAATATGTGACATCCCCATAATTTAAAATCTCCAATCCCTCATCCTCAATAAAATAACCGATTAAGACCCCACGATGATTACTAGCACCTTCATCCCACAATGGGTGATGGCTGTTAAAATCTCCCAACAAGAGGAAAGGCGGAGTCAGCTGACGCACCAGACCGTCAAGCTCACCCCTGGTCGTTCCATAAAAAACTTTAACACCAATCATCTGAAGGGGAGAGTTGAGTTGCACGGGGACAGCAGTTATGTCTTGACGGACTATGATAGCTGTGCCACCGTGGTGGCCCTGGTCAGGGAAAGGAAAGCTAAAAATTAGGTGCAGTGAACGGGCGAGCCTTTTGAATGGGCTGCCCGTGGCTCGCCTGACTAGAAATAATCAACCGACGAGAAGACACCGGGAGTGTATATGTTCCGGGTCGTTGGATGGATGGATGGATGGATTTTGTTTTGGCGTCTCAACATCTGAGGTCATATGGCGCCGTTACAAAAAGGTAAAAAGAAAATATGAAAAAAAAGGAAAGAAAGGAATTAAAAACTATAATAGTAAAAACATTGTAAAAAACTAACTAAAAACAATGAAAAATAATGCAATTAAAAGTATCTAAAAAACAAATAAGTAAACACAATAAAATTAAATAAAGTTCACATATTTAGGAGAAGGCCCGCTTCTCCCAAAAAAAACTAAAAACATCATGACCTTGGGCCAGACACTCTGGCCCAAGGACCTTTGAGATATAATAGACACCGATATCTCTACCGCCACAGCGGTAGAGGTAGCGGTGTCTTAAATCAGTCAAACTAGGGCACTCCAGTAGTAGGTGCCGCACCGTAAGCGGCACCAGGCAATCATCACAGTATGGTTAAGGGTCCCTGGTCAGGAGGTACCTTTGTGTAAGGTACGTGTGACCTATACGAAGTCCCCCCCAGATGGGAACCGCCTTGTCGTGGTGTGGGGGCTTGCGTGCCCCTGTGACCTGGCGAGCTAGGCTAGAGGTGGCTTAGGCCCCTGCTCTACCCTTTCGAGGTGGAGAGGGCTACCCATGCTAGTAGGGTCGCCAGTGAGGGGACAGACTAAATTATTCTACGTAGGCTGCCAGTGGACCAGCGGAGCCACCCGCTGGAAGGATCGCCCAATACGGGCCGTCCTGTGCTGGATGGTTGGGTGTCCAGGCTGAGATGCTTTGGGAGGGGAGTCTCAGCTCTGTCGTGGACAAACATTCGTATCATGTGGAGCCTTTTTTTTAAAACGACTGGTCCGCATGGGGACGAGGTACCCCGTACGAGCGCTCCCTCCAATTGTAGTCCAAGTAGATGATTTCCTTGCCCATGGGGCTAATCTTTTGCAATCCTGTTTTTTTTTATATGGGAAAACACAAAAAATCTTAAGGTTCTTGTGAGGTGGCTCACCTGGCCCACGAGACGTCATCTTCAGGTCTGAGTGGGAAGGAGGATTCCCCTCTACAAGGGCCTCCTGCAGCAGTCTCCTGTTCAGGGAGTTCTTCTGAGGGACGTATTTCTGTTGCTTATGACTTCCTTGTGATGGTAAATATTAACCCTTGCACTCAATTCTGTAGGTGTATGACACGGTTCTACGTATTCGACTGGTTTATGAAAAGGACTTTCCATCTAACCGTTGCTATGTAACGTTTCTGTCTTGTGATGAAGCCAGTCTGGCTTATGAAAATGTAGCATCTCTGCCCTTTGCCGGCCATGGCTTTAAAACTGAATTTCTCCAGTCACGTAATTATTCAGACAGTGACATGGATTACATCCCAAATGTTTTTGAAAACTATTTAGAGAATTCAGTTCCTGAGGTCCGCCAGATCCTGCCTCCTCGTTGGTTTGTGGCGTACTATAGAAATGGTCGTGGGAACTTCATTCATGCCTCCCGGTATCTTGCCAAAGAAATCGGAACTATTCCTGAGGAAAACCTCAAGAAATATGGTAAAGGGTGCTAGTGCGAGCTAAAGATATTACACAAGCGAGGATGTTCCAACATCTCCCATGCCTTTCTGACAGCATGTTTAAGACTGTTAAGGCTCATCCCACCTTTAATTATGGCAAATGTTGTGTTTATAGTCAAGAACTTTATGAATTTCCAGAGGAGGAAATACTAGCAATGAGTCCTACTTCTGTGCAAAAGGTGACTAAGATGAGAAACTCCTCCAACATGGTCCTTCTCACCTTTTTTGGCTCCACCCTCCCTGACCGAGTTAATATCGGACCTATTAATCTTAGGGTGAGGCGTTTTATTTCCCGTTCTCTTCAGTGCTTCTCATGCTATGGGTACGGTCACGGCAAAAGCTCGTGTAAAGGAAGCTTCCCGATGTGGTAATTGCTCTGCACTCGACTCGCATTCAGAGGAGCATTGCAATGGTGCAGCTTATTGTCTTCATTGCCGTGATGCTCACCAGTTACGTTCCAGGCAATGCCCCAGGTATCGCCTGAAGCAGGACATTCTACAGCTTGCCAATAGTCAATTTATCAGCCGCGGTAGCGCCCGCCGTGAACTCCTCTACCGCCAGAAGGACGGCACTGGTGCGACATCTTATGCTGCATTGGCCGCTCGCTCTTCTGATGAGTTGGCCGGTCCGAAGATGACAACTCCTGCTACCTCTCGCTCTCTTGGGGCGGGTGGTCCTGTTCATTTGGCCAATAGGTTTGCCCTATTGTCCGATGACTCGGTTGAATCAACTCTTAGAATTGACGAGACAAATACATGTAGTAGATGTTCATTTGCCACCTGTATCGCCTAAGCCTTTGAAGGGCCTGACCAAACGCGACCGCGGGTCCGCGAACTCGATAGATTTAGCTCAGGCTAAACAGTCTAAAGTTTCTCCTGGTGTACGTGATCGTGAGTCCTCGAGGGACCGTTCTGCAATGGTAGCTCCAGTAGTTTCTGTCCAGCTTCCTGTGACACCCTCCGTCTCAGATCGGGCTTCTTGCGATAAGGACAGTCCGAGTATTGAGACGTCCGATGATATTGTCACAGCCGTCCCTCTTGGACCCACTGTATTGGAAAGTGCAGCCCTGCCTGATCCTCGTCCTCCGAGGACCGGTAAAAGTGATGATAGTTCACATCACCCACCGATAAGCCGAAAGGCTGCGGTCCAACGACCCGGCACATCTCAACACCCGGTATCTTTTCGTCGTTTGATTATTTCTAGTCAAGTCAGTCACGGGTAGCCTCAAAAGGCTCGCTCGTCCACTGCACCCAAATAGTCGTCTTTAAGCTTCTAAAGTGGAACTGTAGAGGCCTTCGCGCCTCGTGGGGGGAACTCCGAGCTTTCCTGTCGTAGTTCTCTCATGTGTAGCTGTACAAGAGACTATGATAGGTGATAGTACTTATTCTAGTCCTCCTTGCTATCGTGCCTTTTTAGTATTTCTTTCCCTGACCAGAGTCACCACGGTGGCACAGCTATTCTAGTCCGTCATGATATACCTGTATCCCAGAACAACTTAACTCTTCCCTTCAGGTGGTTGCTGTTAAGGTCTTTATGGGACGACTGTACGCCATCTGCAGTTTATATCTCCCTCCTCGGCTTCCTGTCTAGAGGGGTGAGCTTGACGGCCTGGTGCATCAGCTACCTTCGCCATTCCTCTTGATGGGAGATTTTAACGGCCGTCACCCATTGTGGGATGAAGGTGCTAGTAATCATCATGGGGTTTTAATCGGTTCTTTTATTGAGGATGAGAGATTGGAAGTTTTAAATTCTGTGGATGTAAACATTTCCATAGTCCCACTGGGACTTTTACGGCTATCGATCTTTCTATTTGTACATCTAATTATTTACTCAAATTTAATATGCGGGCCCTACCAGATTTACACGGTAGTGAACATTTCCCGATTTTATTAGGATCTCTGAAATCTAAGCCACAGTCCTGGCCCCCACGCTGGGTTTTAGACAAGGCAGATTGGCCTTGATTCACAGACCTTAGCTCATTTATCCGTCCGCTTGGTGATTTTTCTACTTGTGCTGAGGCTGTTGATTGTTTTACCGATTTTTTTTTATTTCAGTAGCTTCTTCAGAGAATCCCTAGGACGTCAGGTCGCTTTACTAAGCGCCCCGTTCCTTGGTGGAACGCAGCATGCACTGCAGCGGTGAAAGAAAAACGGGCAGCTTTCTCGTCTTCGGCGACATCGCGGGGACCCGCAGTGTCTGGAAGCTTTTCGGCGATGCTGAGCTCGGGCACGCCGCGTTTTGAAAGAGGCACAAAGAGCCTCTTGGAAAGATTATGTGTCTTCCATTAATGTCCACACTCTTCTTACGGATGTCTTTAAAAAAGTCCGGCGAATTGCTGGGAAGTCTGCTGGGCGAACGGTGGCAGACCCTTGGACTGTCGCCGACCTCTTCGCGGAGCACTTTGCCAATGTTTCCCGTAGGCATCCTGCAGCTCCAGGCGCACGTCACCGCCAGAGAAAGCAATCTCTTGGCATAAATTTTTCTTCCACAGGAGGGGAGTCTTATAATGTCCCCTTCTCTGCCTCCGAGTTGCGGACATGACTCTTCTCCTGGCCCAGTTGACATTCCATATGCCTTCTTCCGCCACATGTCTGAGAGTGTTTTTAATTTTTTATTAAATCTTTATAATATGATTTAGCATACCAGTGACTTTCCTACTTCTTGGGTTGTGGCAGTGGTTCTCCCATTTCCGAAGCCTGGGAAGGATCATCTCCAAGCTACGAATTACCGTCCTGTATCTTTGATGTCTTGTATTTGTAAAGTGTTAGAAAAAATGGTAAAAGTATGACTCATGTGGTACTTGGAGAGGGGGTAGTACTTGTCATCGGTACAGTATGGCTTCCGAAAAATGAGGTCTACTACGGATGCTCTTTTATCCGTAGAGTCTTTTATTTGTGAGGCATTCGCTTATCACCACCACCAGGGTACTGTAATTTTTTACCTGGAGAAGGCCTACTACCCAGCTTGGTGTCATGGGATTTTACGTTCCATGTTTAATTTTGGTTTCCGTGGTCACATTCCTATTTTTATCCAGTAGTTTTTATGCAGACGTCTTTTACGGGTTCGTGTGGGGAGTGTTCTCTCCGATGCTATAGCTTTAAATGACGGTCTCCCACAGGGAAATATTCTTAGTGTTACGCTATTCGCAGTTGCAATAAATGGTGTTATAGATACTCTACCAGGTGGCGTTCACATATCTTTATATGTGGACGACTTGTCCATCTCTTTTGCTGCTGCTAGGATGTCACTAATTGAGCGAAAGCTCCAACTGGCAATAAATCGGTTGGCCAGTTGGGCCAACATAAACGGTTTTCGATTCTCCACCTCAAAGACCGTGTCTATGCATTTTTGTCGAAATCGTGGTGTCAATCCAGATCCCGATTTATATTTAGCCAATAGACTCATCTCGTGTGTGGAGGCCACTCGATATCTTGGCCTATTGTTTGATAGCCGTCTTACTTGGGATCCACATTTCTGTTCTCTCAAAGCGTCTTGCAGGACGGCACTATCCCTTCTTCGCGTTTTAAGTCACACCTCTTGGGGTGC
This sequence comes from Portunus trituberculatus, assembly GCF_017591435.1. Classification (NCBI taxonomy): domain Eukaryota; kingdom Metazoa; phylum Arthropoda; class Malacostraca; order Decapoda; family Portunidae; genus Portunus; species Portunus trituberculatus. The sequence goes on from NC_059281.1 coordinate 1,110,199, forward strand.
GAACAGGGATACTTTGCTGCTTCATCACCGTACACTTATACTTCCAAAGCTGGAGTACGGCTGTGAGATCTATTCATCCGCAACGAATGCACACCTACGCACGCTTGACCCCGTGCACCATGCTGGGGTCCGCTTGGCTACGGATGCATTTCGGACATCTCCAACACCTAGCCTTCTAGTGGATGCTGGTTTCTGGCCGCTCGACCTCCGGCGCCAATGTTCGATGCTCCGATGTTAGTTTCGCACCTACCGTCTTCCCGATTCTGTCCTTTGTATGTTAATGTTGCGGGACTCGCGTTCGCTGGCGTATGACACTCGACCGAGTCCACCTAAACCTTTTCACCTTCGAGTGGCAAACCTGATGATGGATTTGTCCATCGACCCCACTCCTCTCTACTTTTTCCGGCTTCCACGAGTTGGTTATTGGCAGCTTCCGGCAAGAAGGATTTTTTTTTGCCAGCTCTGTCCCACACACGGTTTTTAGAACACTTTTTTATCCATTCTGATGAAATCCCTGTTTTAACTGATGGTTCCAAATCTGACGCAGGCGTTGGATTTAGTGAGGTTTTCCCCTCTTTTTATCGGAATGGCAGCCTTCCTATGGTAGCCTCCGTCTTTACTGCAGAGCTGTCTGCCATATTTTTAGCTTTACAGATTATTTTTACTCTCCCGGTTTCGTCTTTTACAATTTTTAGTAACTGTCGCAGTGCTCTTACTGCTTTCTCTTGCACTGTCTGCCTTAACTCTTTGATTTTATCAGCCCTGGAGTGGGTATATCTTCTTACCCAACGTGGATATCATGTTGGGTTCTGTTGGGTCCCTGGTCATGTTGGTGTTCTAGGGAATGAACACGCAGACCGCCTCGCTAAAGAGGCAGCAAGTCGCGCTCCGTCTCTTTCCCCTGTTCTGTTTTGAGATACATTTCATGCAAATCGTGTGGCGATTGCAGCACTTTGGCAGAGGAGATGGCTAACAGGAGTCGCAACCTTGAAAATGGGAGAGGTTACTACTTCCATGTCCGGGATCGCCGTGCACAGACTTTATTGGCGCGACTCCGTATAGGTCACACGTACCTTACATAAAGGAACCTCCTGACCAAGGACCCTCAACCTTACTGTGATGACTGCTTGGTGCCGCTTACGGTATGGCACCTACTAGTGGAGTGCCCCAGTTTGACTGACTACCGCTACCTCTACCGCTATCGCGGTAGAGATAGCGGTGTCTATTATATCTCAAATGTCTTTGAACCAGAGTGTCTGGCCCAGAGCCATGACGTTTTTAAGTTTTTGGGAGAAGCTGGGCTTCTCCCAAAGCTTTGAATTTTATACTAATTTCATTATATGCATTTTAATATTTCATTTATTTTTATTTTATTTATTTATTTTTTTTAGATACTCTACTGTTTTTAACTTCCTTTATATAGTTTTTTTTTTAAGTGCTTTGACTTTTTAAATTATTAAAGCAGAGCCAAATGACCCCAGCCGTTGCGGCGCCTTAAACAAAATCCATCCATCCATCCCATACAAAGTCCACGATTCCTGAGGAAAAGCTCAAGAAATATGGTAAAAGGGTGCTAGTGCGAGCTAAAGATATTGCACAAGCGAGGATGTTGCAACATCTCCCATGCCCTTCTGACAGCATGTTTGAGACTGTCAAGGGTAATCCCACCCTTAATT
>NC_059281.1:1116874-1156874 GCF_017591435.1 Portunus trituberculatus
GCTGGACCATCTGGCGCCTTGCCTTTGGGCTTGATCTTCACGTCATCACAAGAACAGTCCAGCTTTATCAAAGGTGAGTTTTTATTGTTGCTATATTGAAGTTCAAAATAATTACCTAGACAATGAAAAGTATAAGTGTTATTATTTATTGTATAATTATCATACTTTCAAAATATTCTTGGCTGATCAACATCATGTCAAGCAGTAAATACATAGTCACATTTCGTTCTCCTTTCCCTATCATATACTCATTTCGTAGCGTCACCCTACTAAGAGGGTACTCTCTCTCGGCATGATAATATCCTCGCTATAGTTTATCCGAAGTCATGTATATTATGCATGCCAGTCAATATTATTTGAATATACCTGACTAGTTAACTATATTCATTATGCGTTACCTTCTCATATTGAGACGCAGCATTAACCCACAGCATGTCACTGTCTTGCGATAGCACAAATATGCGAGCAAATATATCAAGTACCAAAGTGGTTTTCATGATGTATCGCTTATTTTCAGGGTTCAAACTGCTGAAGCTCGCTCTTGGAGGAGATGGTTTCTACAGAGTTGGACATCCTAATTGTTTCGTGACGGACAACTGCGATGCTGAGAGGCATGCCCTGCAGTCAGTATGGCCTGAATCACATTTATTTTGTGTGTATTCCACATTCTTCAGCAAATATGGCGATGGCTCTGGGATTCACACCATGGAATAAAAAAAGATGATCGCCAACGGCTGATGGCAGTCGCTAAGCAGCTGGTCTACTCAGACTCAGAAGAAACTTTCAACAGTATATGGACTTCCTTCAATGGAAGTGAAGATGCTCAAACATACAGTCGGTACTGCAGGTAAAATTATAGAATTTATGATTTATTCAGTTTATGCATTGAAAATGTACTTATAATTGTCTTGGATACATTGCTTTCAAGTTGTATTTATCCTTAGTTTTTGGATTTCTTAAAAAAAATTATCTCAATACCATTCATGAATAGATAGATTTTGAAAGTATCCTGAACTCTTCTTGAACATCTGCCATGCTTCAATCTTTTTTCAGATCACCAGTATGGATTTCGTTAGGGTCGTTTTACTGGTTATCTTCTTGCCTTCTTATATGATTAATTTAGCCATTTCGATAAAACCTGTGCCGTTACCTAAATATATCGAAGGCTTTTAATAGTCCAGTACATAGGTTTACATTCCACTCCAAACTTTCCTTCTAATGATTATATCACTCTCTCTGTTCCTTTATGTCCAGCTTTCTTTCTGACTGTACAGTTTAGAAAATAATTATCCTTCAAAACTTATCAATAGCGGTGTTTCTCAGGGCTCTGTCAATCACTCACTGTTTATTATACCTCAATTATATAATTTCTTCAAGTTCAACTAACTGTCCTACCTATTCTTAAGTCGATGTCACCACTCTGCATCTCTCCACGGCATTCAACAAGCCACCAACCTAACAGAAATCTGCTTTGGGCAGGAGAAACTTTGTTTTCTTCATAGTCTTTTTTTTTCCTATTCACTCAAAGTCTTGAACACAAATGTTCCCTATTCTTCAACAACAGAACTGCCCCCCTTACTAGACATGCTTGGTCTGCCCTTAACCAAAACTTTGAAATGGAAACTTTACATTTCTCTTACTAAAATCATCGTCAAGATTAGGAGTTCTGTACTGTCTGGCAATTCTCCTCCTTCCGTGAATTGCCAATTATTATATACAGGGGCCTTGTCCGATTACATATAGAGCATGCATGTCCATGTGTAGGGAGGTAAAAAAAAAAAAACAGGGTGAAATCAAAGGTATTTTGCCTCCCCAGTTCCCCTCCTATTCCTAACTGTCTTTTCCCTCTTAAATCCTGCTTCAGTGTTGCTTCCCTCTATTTTCTGCTGATATTTTCATGGTAACTGATCGTCTGTCTTGATAACTGCATGCCTCCCCTCTTTACATGGCCTCAGGGCCAAATTTTTAATCAGGCCCTTCCCATGACTAGTCCCTTCACCCATGGTATAAAAATCGACAAAGGGGCATGGGAAAGGAAGGGCTGGTTTAACAATGTGGCCCTCAGCCCATTCGTCTTTCTACTCAGTTTCATCCTTATATATACTGTTCTAAGCCCATATATGCAAAAGTAAATCAGTACCTCCATTCTTTCTTACTTCCTACCGATAAACTGAGGAACAGCCTTCATTTATCTGTCTACGACTTGGATACCTTCCAGGCACAATGACAATCATTACATGATTCTTCTTTGAACATTTTTCTCCTCGTGGATCCAGCGTTTAATGGGCCTTTCTTTCTTGCTTTCTTTCTTTTCCTTGTGAATAAAAACTATATGTATAAAAAAATTAATATAGTTGTTGTTTTATGCAGCTACCTCAGCAAGCTGTTCGAGCGGAGACACGAGTGGAGCATCTGGGCACGCAAGGGTTTCTTCCTGAGAGGTCATAACACGAATAACTTTGCAGAATCTACAATTTGCATTGTCAAGGATGTTATTCTGAATCGGTAAGAAGCAGAACATTTCGCAAATTATAAACATTGCGACAAATTAAAACAATATAAGGAGTGCTTTAATAGGATCCTCATATAATGTTTTTACACTGTAGTTTATTCACGTAATGTGCTTTACGTATATAGTGGTAATAAGTTTTGCACACTTTATTATTATATCCGCACTGAGGGTATTCTCTCCATCTATGGAACGTCTAATATTTTTGTATCATTGGTATTTCAGGTGCAAGGCCTACAACACAACTCAACTGGTGGTGTATATGAATGAGATATTCGAGAACTACATGAGGCAACGTCTACTCGATGTTGCTCTGAAGAGGCGCAGAGCCAAGCCTATCATGACTACCTCGGTTCGGCCCGAGAATGTTGAGAAAGTTGATGGCACCACATTTACCGTTACAAGTGACAAGGGGGGACACACAGTATGTAGTGGACCTGCAGCTGGGTTTGTGTGACTGCCCCTACGGTCAAACAGGTGCCGTGTGCAAGCATCAGGTAGCATGCTCTGAAATGCATGCACTAAAATTACCACAAGTGTTCCACAGCACTCCTACCAATCGCCAGTTCATCGCAAGTATTGCTCTGGGGGACAAAGATGTACCTCCACTAGATTTTTTCGTTGAACTCCAGGACGATTCTCTCGTTAATGATAATTCATCCTCACCAGTTCTACAACTGCTGAATGAAGCCTTTGAGCGCTTTTCCGATGGAGTGTCTTCCTCTGCAATAACTGCTATGGCCACAAAGCTCAAAACCTTGAAAACGGCAAACCAGTTAAACAGCTGCATGCATATGTTTGCAGCATCTTCATCTATATCCTGCAAGCGCAGCAAAATCCATTGCCAACCAACTTCAGTGGCAAGGAGAAAAGTTGGTACACCCAGGGGATCTGCTACTGTTGGCAAAGGACGCACAAGAACAAATACTGCTCTTCCAACTACAGCCAAAAAGAGACCTCGTAATCTTTCCCACAACATAACATGTAACCAACCTAATGCAAAGAGCCATGGCTAGCTAAGGTTCAGCTGAAAATAATAATAATAATAATAATAATAATAATAATAATAATAATAATAATAATAATGAGAAGAAGAACTTTATTTCAAAAGTGATAATTCTTTTATATAATACTTGGGAATAGTACATTCTATGCAATAACTAATATGCCAATATTTAGGTACAAAAATAATTGTAACTATCACATTTGTGTCAAAAGTAAAGCTAATACAAATCATAAAAGTAAAATGCATGAAGATAAGTCATCTTTATAATTTATTAATCTATTTATTTATCATTAAACGTTATTATTATTATTATTATTATTATTATTATTATTATTATTATTATTATTATTATGATTGTTCTCTCTCTCTCTCTCTCTCTCTCTCTCTCTCTCTCTCTCTCTCTCTCTCTCTCTCTCTCTCTGATGAATGTAATAATGTATTGAGAGTGTGTGTGTGTGTGTGTGTGTATATATATATATATATATATATATATATATATATATATATATATATATATATATATATATATATATATATATATATATATATATATATAAGTAATTTTTGAGAATGTGGGTGTAAACATGCATTTAATGTGATGTAATTCAATTAATGGGATTAGTTAATATTATTAACAATCACAAAGGATATATCATCACTAACACTCAGCATACTTCTTTTTCCCTACTGGACACTTATTATATAATAAAGCTGAAGTGAGTGCTTGTATTTTTTTTTATTCCTCATCCCACTTTATGCAATTATTCTATAAAATCAGCCGTCTATGGAGCAAATCGCAATTACGTGTCAGTTTTGGTTGGTTCCAGCGATGATATATATCATACGTGTTTATATACTATTCCTCCCCCCCAAAAAAAAAAAAATACATGTTATGTTATAGTTTTCCATTCAGCGTATATTCCCCTTCATAGAAAATATAGATTTGATAGGGTAGACAAAAGTAATTTACTGTTAGATTGATGAGTAAAAAGCATTTCAGTTGGTTTATTTAACCAGCTTTATATATCAGAATGTAATTATTTCATTAGATGTCAACTATGAAAATGTATTTTTGCTCCTAAATGCAAGAATTTGACTCCTTTCATCAATTCATCTATCGTAATCACGATTGGCTGTGGTGACTCGTGACGTCATGACGTCGTGACGTCATGGATGACTAGGCGCGCTGTGATTGGCTGCTGAAACCTCCCTTGACGAAATAGTATACAGTTCGGGAAAATGCTTCCCGGAGGCATCCTGCAGCCCCAGGCGCACGTTACCGCCAGAAAATGGAATCTTTCGGCATAAACTTTTCTTCTGCTGGAGGGGAGTCTTATAATGTCCCTTTCGCTGCTTCCGAGTTTCGGATTGCTTTGTCCCAGTGTCACGACTCTTCTCCTGGGCCAGATGATATTCCTTATGCCTTCTTGCGCCACATGTCTGACATCGCTTTTAACTTTCTTTTAAATCTTTATGTGATTTAGCATACCGGTGTCTTTCCATCTTCTTGGGCTATGGCAGTGGTTCTCCCATTTCCGAAGCCTGGGGAAAATAATCTCAAGGCTACCGTCTTATATCTTTGACATCCTGCATTTGTAAAGTTTTAGAAAAAATGGTAAATGTAAGACTCATGTGGTACTTGGAGAGGGGGAAGTACTTCTCATCGGTACAGTACGGCTTCCGAAAGATGAGGTCTACTACTAGAGTCTTCCATTTGTGAGGCCTTCGCTAATCACCACCATCAAGTAACAGTGTTTTTTAACCTGGAGAATGCCTACGACACGGCTTGGTGTCATGGTATTTGACAGTCTTTATTTAATTTTGGCCTTCGTGGCCACCTTCCTCTTTTTATCCATAAGTTTTTATCCAGACGTTTTTTACGGGTTCGTGTAGGGAGTGTTCTCTCTGAGGCTACTGCTCTAAATGATGGCGTTCCACAGGGAAGTATTCTTAATTGTACATTATTTGCAGTCGCCATAAATGGTGTTATTGATACTCTCCCAGATGGCATTCACAGCTCCTTTATATGTTGCCGATTTATATATTTCATTTGCTGCTGCTAGGATGTCAATGATTGAGCGCAAGCTCCAACTGGCGATCAATAGGGTGTCCAGTTGGGCCAACATGAACGGTTTTCGATTCTCCACCTCGAAGACCGTAGCCATGCATTTTTGCCGCAACCGTGATATCCATCCAGACCCGGATTTATACCTCCCCAATAGGCGCCTCTTATGCGTGTAGGCGACTCGATATCTTAGGCTTTTATTTGACAACCGTCTCACCTGGGTTCCTCATTTCCGTTCTCTTAAGGTGTCTTGTCGGCAGGCATTATCCCTTCTTCGGGTTTTAAGTCACACCTCTTGGGGTGCGGACAAGAACACTTTGCTGCTGCTTCACCGTACACTAATCCTTCCAAAGCTGGAATACGGTTGTGAGATCTTCTCCTCTGCAACGACTACGTACGATTGACTCCGTGCATCATGGAGGGGTCCGCTTGGCTACGGGTGCATTTCGGACATCTCCAATACCTAGCTTACTAGTGGATGCCGGTTTCTGGCCGCTCGACCTCCGGCGCCAGTCTTCGATGTTGCTCCGGTGTTGGTATCGCACCCACCGTCTTCCTGATTTTGTCCCCTGTCTGTCAATATTGCGGGACTCGCGCTCGCAGGCGTATGTCACTCGACCAAGTCTCCCTAAACCTTTTGGCCTTATAGTTGCAAATCTCATGGCGGAGTTATCTATCGACCCCACTCCTGTGTACTCTTTCCGTCTCCCGCGAGTTGGTTATTGGCAACTTCCAGTTATCTCATTATGCCCTCCTGCCACGGATGGCAAAAATGATTTTCTGCCAGCTCTGTCACACACTCGGTTTTTAGAATACTTTTTTATCTTTTCTAATGACACTCCTGTTTTTAATGATGGTTCCAAATCCGACGCAGGCGTCGGATTTAGTGTAGTTTTCCCCTCTTTTTATCGGTGTTGCAGGCTTCCTTCGGTAGCCTTCGTCTTTACTGTGGAGCTGTCTGCCATAGTTTTAGCTTTACAGATTATTTTTACTCTCCCGGTTTCGTCTTTTACAATTTTTAGTGACTGTCGCAGTGCTCTTACTGCTCTCTCTTGCACTGTGTCCTTTAATCCTCTGGTTTTATCAGCCCTGGAGTGGCTATACCTACTTACCAGAAGAGGATATCGTGTTGGGTTCTATTGGGTCCCCTGTCACGCTGGTGTTCCAGGAAATGAACACGCAGACCGCCTCGCTGAAAAGGCAGCAAGTCGCGCTCCATCTCTTGCCCCTATTCCGTTCCGAGATGTATTTCCTGTAATTCGTGAGGCAGTTCCTTCACTTTGTCAGAGGAGATGGCTAACGGGAGTTGTAACCTCAAAAATGGGAGAGATTACTACTTCCACACTCTCTCAGTGGACTTACACCCATGTCCGGGATCGCCGTGCACAGACTTTATTGGCGCGACTTCGTATAGGTCACACGTACCTTACACAAAGGTACCTCTTGACCAGGGACCCTCAACCTTACTCTGATGATTCCCTGGTGCCGCTTATTGTGCGGGACCTACTAGTGGAGTGTCCTAGTTTGACTGATTTAAGTCACCGCTACCTCTACCGCTGTCGCGGTAGAGATAGCGGTGCCTATTATATCTCAAAGGTCCTTGGGCCAGAGTGCCTGGCCCAAGGCCAAGATGTTTTTAGTTTTTTGGGAGAAGCGGGCCTTCTCCCAAATATGTGAATTTTATTTAATTTTATTGTATTTACTTATTTGTTTTTAAGATACTAAAATTCTAATTGTAAAATTTTTAATTGCTTTTAGTTAGTTTTTACGATGTTTTTACTATTATAGTTTTTAATCCTTTTGTTTCCTTTTCTTTCATATTTTCTTTTTACCTTTTTGTAACGGCGCCATATGTTGAGGCGCCTAAACAAAACCCATCCATCCATCCTATGCCCATTTCTATAGTACGCCACAAACCAACGAGGATGCGGGATCTGGCGGACCTCAGGAACTAAATTCTCAAAATAGATTTCAAAAACATTTGGGATGTAATCCATGTCATTGTCTGAAATATTACGTGACTGGAGAAATTCAGTTTTAAAGCCAGGGCCGGCAAGGGGCAGAGATGCAACATTTTCATAAGCCAGACGGGCTTCATCACATGACATAAACGTCACATAGCAGCGGTTAGAAGGAAGGTCCTTATCATAAACCAGTTGAATGCGAACAACCGTGCCATACACCTTGAGAAGTGAGTGCAAAACGTGATAGGAAAATGATGGATTAACATTTACCATCAAAAGAGAGTCATATGCAGCAGAAACGCGACCCTTAGAAGAACTCCCAGAACAGGAGACCGCTGCGGGAGGTCCTTGTGGAGGGGAATGAATCCTCCTTCCCACTCAGACCTGAAGATGACGTCTCGCGGGCCAGGTCAGCCACCTCACGAGAACCTTAAATTTTTTTGTTTTTCCATAAAAAAATAGTAACACAAAAGATTAGCTCAAGGAAACCACCTACTGGGACTACAATGGGAGCGAGCGCTGGCTACCGTGGACGGGGTACCTCGTCCCTATGCGGACCAGTCGTTTTACAAAAAAGGCCCCACATGATACGAATGTTTGTCCACGACAGAGCTTTAACTCCCCATCCAAAGCATCCCAGCCAGCACAGTACGGCGGCCCCTATTGGGCCCCCTCTAGCCTAGCTCGCCAGGTCACAGGGGCACGCAAGCACCCCCCACCATGACAAGGCGGTTCTCCTCTGGGGGTGCAGGAAAGGAGGCGTGTAGGCCTTCATGGCTGACATTATCACTTATATAATGCACTCTCAGCACAACAGATGAATCTAGTCACGGAAGCATTAAACATTTCAAGACGGAAAATAAGAATCATAATATTCTTCTCAGGTATCCACAATAGGAAGCGGAAGAATTAGAACGACAGGAAACTATACATTTAGCCAAATGGAGAACTTTGACCAAAGGTAACAACATGCACAAAAGGACTAGGAGTGAGTAAAAGGTTAAGATGTTGGATGCAAAATGGTTAGGAACATAAAAATAGTATCCTTATCAATAGAACACAGCAGAGAACACTATCTTTAAAATAAAGAAGCTTATACTTTAGGCAGTAATCGAAAATGCTTGGCGTAATCTCCAAGCGGCGTATCAATCCTAGAAGGATGCTGATACAAATGCTCTAGGTCAAATAAAGTTGAAAATTTGTTCACCAATTCGGTCAGGACAGTTAAGGAAAGTTAATGTGGTGTGTGTGTGTGTGTGTGTGTGTGTGTGTGTGTGTGTGTGTGTGTGTGTGTGTGTGTGTGTGTGTGTGTGTGTGTGTGTGTGTGTGTGTGTGTGTGTGTGTGTGTGTGTGTGTGTGTGTGTGTGTGTCTGTGTGTGTCTGTGTATTAATAGAAACTGCGCCGAATCCAACAAGTACAAATTTATCAGAAGATAATTAAGAGGAGTAAGCAACATAACTAAAATAATAATCTTACAGAGGAAGAAAATGAAAACCGACAATGTTACAGTAACATGCCCAAAAAACAAAAAATGAAATAAACAAATAAATAAATAGATAAACATCCCCCCACACACACATATATATATATATATATATATATATATATATATATATATATATATATATATATATATATATATATATATATATATATATATATATATATAGATAGATAGATAGATAGATAGATAGCTGGTTAATCCTTTTTTTTTCATTTAAATACAATACATTCCAGATATGTATTGAGCTTTAGAAACATATTGGCCTTCCAATATTTACCAGATAGGAATGGCGAGGAAGGCTGTTATGAAGCCGCTGTAAAGAGAACCAACTATCAGCGCTGCGAGCATCACCACACCACTCACGACACGTCCACCCACTCCCCTTGGCCACAGTCTCCCACCTGTAATGGTAAAATCACACCATGCTGTTATGTGGTGCACTTGAAGATAAAACATATACTTCCACGCATGCACACACACCGGGTAGTATAGTGGTTAGCACGCTCAACTCAATCTAGAGTGCCGGGTTTGAGTCCTGGGAGCGGCGAGGCAAATGGGCAAGCCTCTTAATGTGTGGCCCCTAGCAGTAAATAGGTACGGGATGTAACTCGAGGGGTTGTGGCCTCGATTTCCCAGTGTGTGGAGTGTGTTGTGGTCTCAGTCTTATCCGAAGATCGGTCTATGAGCTCTGAGCTCGCTTCGTAACGGGGAAGACTGACTGGATGACCAGCAGAGGTAAACTACACACACACACACACACACACACACACACACACACACACACACATATATATATATATATATATATATATATATATATATATATATATATATATATATATATATATATATATATATATATATATATATAAAAAAGTGCCTCTACACACACACACACACACACACACACACACATATCTATATCTATCTATCTATCTATCTATCTATCTATCTATCTATCTATATATATATATATATATATATATATATATATATATATATATATATATATATATATATATATATATATATATATATATATATATATATATATATATATATATATATATATATATATATATATATATATATATATATATATATATATATATATATATATATATATATATAGATAGATAGATAGATAGATAGATAGATAGATAGATAGATAGATAGATAGATAGATAGATAGATAGATAGATAGATAGATAGATAGATAGATAGATAGATAGATAGATAGATAGATAGATAGATAGATAGATAGATAGATAGATAGATAGATATAGATATGTGTGTGTGTGTGTGTGTGTGTGTGTGTGTGTGTGTGTGTGTGTGTGTGTGTGTGTGTGTGTGTGTGTGTGGGGAGGCACTTTTTCTTATACATATATATATATATATATATATATATATATATATATATATATATATATATATATATATATATATATATATATATATATATATATATATATATATAGGCACTTTTTGCTTAAGTTGCAATTATTTGATTTATTAGGTATCCGAGCGGGCACAGTATTAAGTGGTCCTTTTTTTAGTTTCCATATATCCAATCAAAGCCTTGCAAGAATCGCTAAGCAAATTACATATTTTTTTTTTCTTTTCAGTGATGACTATGTACTGTTTAACCTTTATGACTAGATATTGATTATATATATTATTTGAAAACCTACTTTACTAAATGTTATCTCTCCTGTTAACCCTTTCTACCATTTGAACATGGTTAATATTGGAACTTGATCCCATTAGCACGTCCAAGCCATCTCCAAAAAATTCATATTCATTCCCAGAATAATAAGAAAATGAACACTCACTTTGATAAATGAATATCTTGAACACAGAAGTGAAGTAATTGAGAGGATGTCGGTCACCACCACCAGAAAGGCTTGCTTCCACCTTCTCTAGCAAGCCCAATGCTGCTCCTGCGCTCCACGTTATTGTTAACAGACAGGCCCACATCTGCCACATAAAGTAAAGGAAACTATGCAACTGTTCTATCTATTTGTATCTATTAGTGCAGGGGTTCTCAACCTAAGGTTCACAAAAAAAATTCAGGAATACTTAGATGCCTGGTATATTATCATCTGGAGTAACATTTCATATTGACTTAGTTTTAGTAACTAAATTAAACTTTTAAGGGTAATTAGATGACTGATCTGATATGCTTTGCAGTACTACTGCATGTTGATTTAGTGTCAGTCAATAAATTAACATTCTGCTCGATGTCAGATTACTGAAAGTTCGAGTAAATGGGTAAATGTTCCACTTCTTCCTCTCATTTGCCGGCATGGTGATCCCATTACAATCTCTCCCTTCTTTTTGTAAACGTGTCCTAGCCATTTTTATCGTGACAATCAAATATAGTCATTTATTGGTTATACTTAATTTTCGAAAACAAGAAATTCCTTATCAATTGTCACCGTACTGTACCATGATTCATGTCCATAGATTAAAATAGATCTGACCATAGTTTCATGAATTTTAATTTTTATTTGGATAGAAAAAAATTTACTAATCCAAATCGTTTTCAACATTCCCATCGCTTGATTTGTCTTCTTTAACTTTTCTTCATAATCATCCCTTAAAGAACCATTGCTAGACAAAAACAGTACTAAGATAGTTGAGCCTTTCCACTTGCTTCGCACCACTTCTCTCAATCAAGCAATCGCACACATGATTTAAGTCTTAGACCAATTTATTTCCAATCCGACTTTCTTTCCAATCAATCCAATACTCTCTGCATCTCATCTGTACCCTCACTGATAAGCACATGTCATCTGCAAATCCGAATCCACCAACTTACGCTCATCCCTCCATTCAATCCCAGTATTTCTCTACTCGGCTAGCTTCCTCATCACATGGTTTATGACCATACGGGAGACAAAATCCCTCACTAGACTTAACCTCAAATGCGGTGGCGTAGTGGATAAGGTAGTAAGCGTGGGATTGGGGCGGGCGTCCACTATCTAAATGTCACTATGATGTCCAGGGTCTAAGTGGTTACACCAAAGATGCGCTTAGGTGGTGATATGGGCAATAATATGGGTACCAATTAATACGTACAAAATTGCTTACGCCACTAATGGACAGAAGCTTAATAGCGCTTCAAATACTCTCAACTTACCTACAGGCTCAATAAGAGAGGATAAAAAAAACTCAGACCCATTAATCATAACTTTACAAAAGGTAACCTCATGCTGATCTTCAACTAGATTCGCCAGCCACTTTGGTACTCTGTAATGCCTCAAGACTTTCTTCATCACCCCTCAAGAAACACTTCTAAAAGCCTTCTGAAAATCAATAAAACAAACTCAAACTATCCTTCTAAATATAAATATATATATATATATATATATATATATATATATATATATATATATATATATATATATATATATATATATATATATATATATATATATATATATATATATATATATATATATATATATATATATATATATTTTTTTTTTTTTTTCCAACACTGTTTTCCATTGGCCAGTGCCCTTGTAATGTAAAAAAAAAAAAAATATATATATATATATATATATATATATATATATATATATATATATATATATATATATATATATATATCCATGCAAGAAGGGACTGACCAAGAACAACACAAAAATGGAAAAAAAAGGGCCATTGGGTTGCCAGTTCCCTTAAAGTTATTAATAGTTACCCAAAAGTCAGGGACAAATGTTTTGAAACCTACCTCATAAAAGAAGTCAAGTCGTACGAAGATGAAAATATAGAAGCAGGCAGGAAGTTTCAGAGTTTACCAGAGGAAGGTATGAATTACCTACTGAGAGTACTAGTAAACTCTTGTATTAGGGAGTTGGACAGAATGGGGGTGAGAGGAGGAGGAAAGCCTTGTGCAGCGAGGCCATAGAGGAGGGGAGGCATGCAGTTAACAATATCAGTAGAGCAGTTAGCATGAATAAAAGCGATTAAAGATAGCAAGAGATGCAACTTTTCGACGGTGAGAAAAAGGCTGAAAACAGTCAGTCAGAGAAAGGGAGTTGATGAGACGAACCGCTTTTGATTCCACTACAACAATGCTCTGTTAGTGGAGACCCCAAATATGCGAAAAAGTACTCCATACAAGAATGGATAAGGCCCTTGAACATAGTCAGCAGTTGGATGGGCATAAAAAAAAAAAAAAAAAACGCGGAGACACCTCAGAACTACTAACTTCATTGAAGCTGTATTACCAGAAGATGGGATGTGAAGTTTCCAGCATAGATTATGAGTAAAGTGGAAGATTGTGACGAGTTGATAGATGGAGGAATTGAGTTTTTTTTTGAGGCTACTAAATTTTTTTTGCCCCAATCATTTATCTTAGAAAGATCAGAAGTCAGGCGTTCTGCGGCGTCCCTACGTGATCTTTTGATTTAATGAAGGGTTGGTTGTCTCTGAAAAGACGTGGAAAAAGTGTAGGATGGTATCATCAATGTAAGAGTGAATAGGGCAAAAAAAGTTGAGGGAGTTGTCAAGACATATTATATTGCGTTGATACTGAAAGAGGAAAAAGACCTGTGGACATTTTGCATCCCCATTCCAGAAGAGGACACCGAGGCTACATTTGGAGTCGCCATTTTTTTTTTCTTTTTATAAATGAAAGATGTTTATGAAGTAAGTGCATATAATTTTAAATGAAGTAAGAGAGTCGTCTTTTAGGGCTGACTGTGACTACCCTCTTGAGTTGTGAGACCCAAGGGGAAATGTTTAGCGGATCACAACTAGATTTGATTGTAAGTTCAGAGCATCCCTTGAACTGAAAGAAGCCAAAAGTGATTCAGGACAAGACTAGTGCTATTATACCTTGCAAGAGGAAATTAACCTTTAAGTAGGTCTCTACTACCTCATCCTAGTAAACGGTAAAACTCTACAAAATACTTACATGTTATAAACTAAACACTCATAATTTAGGTTTGTCTTTTGTTCAATGCATACTTAATTTGAAAAAAAAATATATATATATATATATATATATATATATATATATATATATATATATATATATATATATATATATATATATATATATATATTTATTTATTTATTTATTTATTTATTTATTTATTTCTATAGTGTTTAGTGTTTTATCAGACAAATTTCGAAAATAATATACCAAGTATTAATTGTGTCAAAAGGATGTATTCACGGCCGAAACACATAGATTTCTTCAAAACACATATAAACATTCATGAACATGGATTGAAATAAATAAAGAAATAAAATTTGAGGGGAGAGAAACGACTTTGTTTCATTGTTAAACATTCTCGGTCCATACACGTGAGATGGTTGATCACAGGAACATATGACAAGGATGAACTATTTCATGAGAAGCAAAAGGTAGTTCAGAGGAAATATTGGGAGAAATGTCAAGAGGTGCTATTTACCTGTATTCTTGTAAAATAAGGAATCAGGATATATAACGTTAAATAATTCAGATTGGTATTAAGGTTAGCCAAAAGTCAGGGACAAATGTCTTGAAAGCTCCTTAAAAGAAGTCAAATAATAAGATGGAAATACAGAAACAGGCAGGGAGCGCCAGAGTTTACCAGAGAAAAGTACTGATTGACAGTACTGGCTAACTCTTGCATTACAACAGGGGAGGGTAAACTTCTCAGTGCTAGCACCACATTGAATAAAAATCACAATCTTATAAGGCCGCATACTATAGTAACACAAAATCATTAATATTTCAATTACAAAATTAAAGCTTTCTAAAGAAAAAGCCATTCTGAAAGGCATGTGCATACTTGCGGTAAGAAAATGAAATGTTCACAATACTATTTGGCGTTGTTTATTAACTTACTCTTTCATATTTGCTAACATTTGTCTGGCCTCATGCGGCCCATGGGCCGTAGTTTGCCTACACCTGCATAAGAGAGTTGGACATAATAGGGATGAAAGGAAGAAGTAAACCTTATGCAGCGAGGCCGCAGGAGGAGCGGAAGCATGCAGTTAGCAAGGTCAGTAGAGCAGTTAGCATTTTTTATTTTATGCAAGAAGGGAAACAGGCCAAAGAACAACAAAAGATTAAAAAAAGGCCCACTTGCGATGCCAGTTCCCTTAAAGATTAAAAAAAAAAAAAATGTCTAGGGCAAATGTTTTGAAACTTCCCTCTTAAAATAAATCAAGTAAGTGGTAGGAAGATCGGAATACAGAAGTAAGCAGGGAGTTCCTGAGTTTACCAGAGAAAGGTACATATGACTGAGCGCACTAGCTAACTCTTGCATTAGAGAGTTAGACAGAATAGGAGTGAGAGGAAGAAAAAGTTGCAGAGAAAAGGACACAAAGCTTTGATGTTTTGACATCAACGCTTTGTGTCAGACTATTAAGAGCTTTTGATATGCCTAACGCAACAGGAACAATTTCATCGAAATCTCTAAAAGAGGATGACCAAGAATCAGTAAGGAAAGCCGTAAGTTCAGTTCAGTACATCCTATTGAGGATAGATTCAAAACCTTTGGGTAAGCGATATATTAGACTATACTTATTACTTTGTTTTTTTTTTTTTTCGCTTTAGTAGAACAAAATACTTTATGAAAATACAAATACTCAGTGTGAAATGCATACCAACGGAGAAAAGACGTTAAGAAGTAGGAAAGGTCTTGTCACAAGGGAAGGCGCCTTGCCAAGAATGACCACTCCGTCTAAGCTGTAGGTCAAACCAAAATCCAAAACACTTGCTCGCTCTGCACTTGGGCTAAAGTCCAAGGGAGACATATCTGCTTTCTGAGGGAAAAAAAAGAGGTTATGAACAACAATCATTATTAAACCACCTAATTCATGTTCTAAGTAAATACATGTATTTGAGAGAGAGAGAGAGAGAGAGAGAGAGAGAGAGAGAGAGAGAGAGAGAGAGAGAGAGAGAGAGAGAGAAAATCTTACAAAAAATACAGCGAGATACTAACAAGTCTGCTGAGTTCTCCCACCATGCCATTCCATGACCCATTCTTCGTCACGGAGCCAAAGCCATACACAGACAAGATTATCTCAGAGAAGTTCAGCTTGCCTTGAATGAGACGTGTAAGATCAGCTGCGTATCCATTGCACCCTGGCAGCCCTTTCTTCCTGTCCCTGTATGTGAACACCATTGGCTTCTGCAACCATAATTGATAATTAATGTCATGAGGTGGATAATTCTTAATATTATGTGATATATCACAGATAACAGTAGATCTGGATTTGACACGGAACTGCGGAGCCGCGCCGCCACTGCAGTAACGTACCCAAAGCGATCGACTGATAGTACGCGGCAGCTGACTGTTAGAGTTATAATCTTGTAAAGTTTTATTTAGTATAAGGTGCATTTTTTAAGGAAATACTAATCATTACTAAATACCGCAGCAGTGGGAAGGCGTGTACATTTGTGGAGGCTGTGAGGTGCACCAGATTAAGGTCTCGGCTGACCTACCTGGAGGAATCATTATTATTATTATTATTTTATTATTATTATTATTATTATTATTATTATTATTATTATTATTATTATTATCATAATTATTATGTACATATTTGTGGCAAGTTGTATACACCCATGTCTACTGCGAGTGGGTAATTTTAAAATCTCAGGCGAGCAACGAGACGGCCAATGGTTTAACCAAAGGACAGTCACGCAAGTCACCCTGTTCAAATCAATCGTGCTAGGGATACCGCTAGAGCTAAAAGTGAGGGGTTATAATTGTTACGTGCATGTTCAGGCATTTTGACATATCTGTGGAGACAATTAACAGTGAAATGTGAATGCTGTTGAAAGAGTTTTGTCTAACAAACAGATTTACAGTGAAAGTGTGAAGAGCTTGTGTCGAGGCTCACATGAAAATGTTATTATGCGCGTGTGCGATGCAGTCGCTAGTGATGTCACTGTGCAGTGAGTAATGAAGTACAGTGTGGTGGATAAGGAGTGAACATTGTGAGTGGTGTAATGCACACAGATTTAATATTGTGAGTGGTGTATCCAACGGTGACGTGTGTAGGGTGATGGATGGATGGATTTTAAATATTGGCGCCGCAATAACAACGGTCATATGGCGCCGCTACAATAAATGAAATGAAACTAACGTGTATATATGAAAAGTACGAGTAATTAAAAACAATACAGTAAAAGAGTAAAAAACTGAAAATACTATAAAACTAAAACTAAATAAAACATTAAAATACATAGAATAATATAAAATTCAAAGCTTTGAGAGAAGGCCAGCTTCTCCCAAAAACTTAAAAACGTCATGCCTTTGAAATATAATAGACACCGCTATCTCTACCGCGACAGCAATAGAGGTAGTGGTGTCTTAAGTCAGTCAAACTGGGGCACTCGACAACCAGGTGCCGAACGGTAAGTGGCACCAGACAGTCATCACAGTAAGGTTGAGGGTCCCTGGTCAACAGGTACCTTTGTGCAAGGTACGTGTGACCTATGAGCAGTCGCGCCAATAAAGTCTGTGCACGGCGATCCCGGACATGGGTGTAAGTCCAATGAGGGAGAGTGGAAGTAGTGATCTCTCCCATTTTCGAGGTTGCGACCGCAGTTAGCCATCTCCTCTGCCAAATTGCTGCAACCGCCACACGAATACAGTGAAATACATCTCGAAACGAGACAGGGACAGGATATGGAGCGCGACTTGCTGCCTCTTTAGCGAGGCAGTCTGCGTGTTCATTCCCAGGAACACCAATGTGACCAGGGACCCAACAGAAATCAACACGATATCCTCTTCTGGTAAGTAGATATAGCCACTCTAGGGCTGATAAAACCAATGGGTTAAGGGAAATAGTTGAAGAGAGAGCAGTAAGAGCACTGCGACAGTCACTAAAAATTGTAAAAGACGAAACCGGGAGAGTAAAAATTATCTGTAAAGCAAGAACTATGGCAGACAGCTCCGTAGTAAAGACGAATGCCACTAAAGGAAGGCTGCCAGACCGATAAAAAGAGGGAAAACCACACAAAACCCAACGCCTGCGTCGTATTTGGAACCATCAGTAAAATCAGGGATGTCATCAGAATGGGTAGAAAAGTGTTCTAAAAACTGAGTGTGGGAGAGAGGTGGTGGAAAATCTTTCTTGCCATCCATAGCAGGAGGGAATAATGAGACAACAGAAAGCTGCCAATAACCAACTCGTGGGAGCAGAAAAGAGTAGACAGGAGTGGGATCGATAGACAAGTCCATCATGAGGTTTACCACTCGAAGGCCAAAAGGTTTAGGAAGACTCGGTCGAGTGACATACGGCTGCGAACGCGAGTCCCGCATTATTGACAGACAAGGGTCAGAATAAGGAAGACGGTGGGTGCGAAACCAACACCGGAGCACCGAAGACTGACGCCGAAGGTCGAGCGGCCAGAAACCAGCATCCACTAATACGCTGGGTATTGGAGATGTCCGAAATGTTCCCGTAGCCAAGCGGACCCCAGCATGATGCACAGAGTCAAGCCGTGCATCCGTTGCGGATGAGTAGATCTCAAAGCCGTATTCCAGCTTGGGAAGTATAAGTGTACGGTGAAAAAGCAGCATAGTGTCCCTGTCCGCACCCCACGAGCTGTGACTTAAAACCCGAAGAAGGGATACTGCCGTCCTGCAAGACGCTTTAAGAGAACGGAAATGGGGAACCCAAGTAAGACGGTTGTCAAACAATAGGCCAAGATATCGAGTCGCCTCCACGCATGAGAGGCGTCTATTGGCGAGGTATAAATCAGGGTCTGGATGGACACCACGGTTGCGACAAAAATGCATGGCTACGGTCTTCGAGGTGGAGAATCGAAAACCGTTCATGTTGGCCCAACTGGACACCCTATTGATTGCCAGTTGGAGCTTGCGCTCAATCAGTGACATCCTAGTGGCAGCAAAGGAAATGCATAAATCATCAACATATAAGGAGCTGTGAATGCCATCCGGTAGAGTATCTATCACACTATTTAATGGCGACTGCGAATAGTGTAACACTAAGAATACTTCCCTGTAGGACACCATCATCTAGAGCACTAGCCTTGAAAAGAACACTCCCCACTCGAACCCGCAGAAGACGTCTGAATAAATACTGCTGAATAAAAAATAGGAATATTGCCACAAAGGCCAAAATTGTACAAGGAACGTAAAATGCCAATCTGTGTCGTAGGCCTTCTCCAGGTAAAAAAAAAAAAACGGTTACCTGGTAGTGATTAGCAAAAGCCTCACAAATAGAAGACTCCAGGGATAGAAGAACATCAGTAGTACACCTCATCTTTCGGAAACCATACTGTACCGATGGCAAGTAATTTCCTCTCTCCAAATACCACATGAGTCTTACATTAACCATCTTTTCTAATACTTTACAAACGCAAGATGTCAGAAATATAGAACGGTAGTTCGTAGCCTGAAGATGGAAAGTCACCGGTATGCCAAATCATATTATAAAGATCTAATGAAAAGTTAAAAGCATTGTCAGACATGTGGCGGAAGAAGGCATAAGGAATATCATCTGCCCCAGGATAAGAGTCCTGACACTGGGACAAAGCGGTCTGCAACTCAGAGACAGAGAAGGGGACATTATAAGAATCTCCTCCAGTGGAAGAAAGTTGACGTTGACGCCGTTGAAGTTCACGCCGAGAAATTCCATTCTCTGGCGGTGGCGTGCGCCTGGGGATGCAGGATCCTTCCGGGAGATGCTGGCAAGGTGCTCCGCAAATAGGTCGGCGACAGTCTTAGGATATGCCACCGTTTGCCCAGCAAACAACAAGACTGGCAAGGAAGGCGCAAGATACTTCCCAGCAATTGGGCGGACTTTATTAAATACATCCGTGAGAAAGGTGTGAACATTCATGGATGAGACATAAGCTTTCCATGATGCTCTTTGTACCTCATTCAAAACACGGCGGGCCCGAGCTCGGCAACGTCGAAAAGCTTCCACACACTGCGGGTCCCCACAATGTCGCCTGAGACGAGAGAAAGATGCCCGTTTTTCTCTCACAGCGTTTGTGCATGCTGCGTTCCACCAAGGAACGGGACGCTTAGTAAAGAGACCGGACTTTCTAGGGATTGTCTGAAGCGCTGCTGAATGTAAAAAAAAAAAATCAGTAAAATAATCAACACCCTCAGCACAAGTAGAAAAGTCAGCCAATGGACTGATAAAAGAGCTAAGGTCTGTGAATCGCGGCCAATCTGCCTTGTGTAAAACCCAGCGCGGGAGCCGGGACTGTGGCTCAGAGTTCACAGATTCTATTAAAATAAGAAAGTGGTCACTACCGTGTAAATCCGGTAGGACCCGTCAATTAAAATCAAGGAAATAATTAGATGTACAAATAGAAAGATCGATAGCTGTAAAAGTTCCAGTAGGACTGTAGAAATGTGTAACAACCCCAGAATTTAAAAATTCCAATCATTCATTCTCAATAAAAGAACCGATTAAAACCCCACGAAAATTACTAGCATCTTCATCCCACAATGGGTGACGGCAGTTAAAATCAGCTGACGCACCAGGCCGTCAAGATCACCTCTGGAGACAGGAACCCAAGGAGGGAGATATAAACTGTAAATAGTGTAGGATCGTCCCATAAAGACCTTAAAAGCAACTACCTGAAGGGGAGAGTTGAGTTGCAAGGGGACAACAGGTATGTCTTGACGGACTAAGATAGCTGTGCCACCGTGGTGGCCCTGTTAAGGGAAATAAGTGCTAAAAAAGGCACGATAGCCAGGAGGACTAGAATAAGTACTATCACCAAGCATAGTCGCTTGTAGAGCAACACAGGCTGGAGAGAACTCCGACAGTAAAGCTTGGAGTTCCCCCTCAACGAGGCACGAAGGCCTCTACAGTTCCACTGTAGAAGGTTGAAGATGACTATTTAGGTGCAGTTGACGGGCGAGCCTTTTGAAGGGGCTCCCCGTGACTCACCTGACTAGAAATAATCAACCGAGAAGACACCGGGAGTTGTGATGTGCCTTTCGGCCTACCGGTGAGTGATGCGAACCATAATCACTTCTACCGGTCATCGGAGGACGATGGTCAGGCTGGACTGCACTTTTTGACACAGTGGGTCCACGAGGGACGGCTGTGACAATATCATAGGACGTCTCCATGCTAACACCATCCTCATCACAAGAAACCCGATCTCAGACGGAGGGCGTCACAGAAGGCTGGACAAAAACTACTGGAGCTGCCATTGCAGAGCGGATTGGATGGATTTTAATTTCATGGCGCAGCAACAATAAAGGTCATATGGCACCGCTACTATATATTGACTGCCACTAACGTGTATCTAAAAAAAAATAAGTAAAAAGGTAGGAACTAAAAGAGTCGTGACACAGGGACAAAGTAGTCCGCAACTCGGAGGCAGAGCCAGTGGAAGAAAAAATTTATGCCCAGAGATTCCATTCTTAGGCGGTGACGTGCGCCCGGGGCTGCAGGATCAGTCAACGGACTAATAAAAGAGCTATGGTCTGTGAATCGAGCACAATCTGCCTTCTCTAAAAACCAGCGTAGGGGCCGGGACTGTGGCTCAGAGTTCACAGATTCAAAAAAATAGAAAAGTTGTCACTACAGTGTAAATCCAGTAGGACCCGCCAATTAAAATCAAGGAAAGAATTAGATGTACACAGAGAAAGATCGATAACTGTAAAAGTCCTAGTAGGACTGGAAATGTCTAACATCCCCAGAATTTAAAACCTTTAATCTCTCATCCTCAATAAAAGAACCGATAAAAAAAACACGAGGATTACTAGCACCTTCATCCCACAATGGGTGACGGCCATTAAAATCTCCCTATAAGAAGAAAGGCGGAGTCAGCTGACGCACCAGGCCGTCAAGCTCACCCTTGGAGACAGGAATCCAAGGAGAGAGATATAAACTGCAAATGGTGTAGGATCGTCCCATAAAGACCTTAACAGCAACCACATGAAGGGGAGAGTAAAGTTGTAAAGGGACAACTACACTAAAAAAGGCACGATAGCCAGGAGGACTAGAATAAATACTATCACCTAGCATAGTGTCTTGTAGAGCTACACAGGCTGAAAAGAACTCCGACAATAAATCTAGGAGTTCCCCCCACGAGGCGTGAAGACCTCTACAGTTCCACTGTAGAAGCTTGAAGATGACTATTTAGGTGCAGTGGACGGGCGAGCCTTCTGAAGGGGCTCCCCGTGACTCACCTGTCTAGATATAATGAACCGACGAGAAGACACCGGGAGTTGACATGTGCCGGGTTGTTGGACCGCAGCTTTTCAGCCTACCAGTTAGTGATGCGAACCATCATCACTCCTACCGGTCATCGGGGGACGAGGGTCAGGCTGGACTGCACTTTTTGACACAGCGGGTCCACGAGGAACGGCTGTGACAATAACATCGGACGTCTCCATGCTAACACCGTCCTCATCGCAAAAAGTCCGATCTGAGACGGAGGGCGTCACAGAAGGCTGGACGGAAACTACTGGAACTACCATTGCAGAGTGGTCCCTGGAGGATTCACGATCATGTACACCAGAAGAAACTTTAGATTTGGTCAAGCCCTTCAAAGGCTTATGCGATACAGGGAGCTAATGGACATCCACAACATGGGTGACTTTGGTCAAGTCCGTATTGTTCTCGTCCCTTTTACGAGGTGACTCAACCGAGTCATCAGACAAAAGGGCAAACCTATTGGCCAAATGACCACCCGCACCAACAGAGCGAGAGGTAGCAGGAGGAGTTGTCTTGAAGAGCGAGCGGCCAGTGAAGCATAAGATGTCGCACCAGTACCGTCCTTCTGGCGGTACAGGAGTTCGCGGCGGGCACTACCAAGACTGATGAACTGACTATTAGCAACCTGTAAAATGTCTTGCTCCAGGCGATACCTGGGGCATTGCCTGGAACGTACCTGGTGAGCACCACAGCAATGAAAACAATAAGCAGCAGTATTGCAATGCTCCTCAGAATGTGAGTCTAGTGCAGAGCAATTACCACATCGAGAAGCTTCCTTACATGAGCTTTTGCCGTGACCGTACCCATAGCATGAGAAACACTGAAGAAGGACCATGTTTGAGGAGTTCCTCATCTTAGTCACCTTTTGGACTGAGCTAGGACACATTGATAGTATTTCCTCCTCTGAAAATTCATCAAGATCTTGACTATAAACACAACCTTTGCTATAATTAAAGGTGGGATGAGCCTTCACGGTCTCAAACATGCTGTCATTAGGGCAGGGGAGATGTTGCAACATCCTCGCCTGCGTAATATCTTTAGCCCGCACGAGCACCCCCTTACCGTATTTTTTCTAATTCCCCTAAGGAATCGTGACGATCCTCTTTGGACAGGTACCGGGAGGCATGCATGAAATTCCCGCGCTCATTTCTGTAGTACACCACAAACCAACGTGAAGGCGGGATCTGGCGGACTTCTGGAACTGAATTATCTAAATAGTTTTCAAAAACATTTGGGATGTAATCCAAGTCACTGTCTGAAATAGTACGTGACTGGAGAAATTCAGTTTTAAAGCCAGAGCCTCGGCAAGGGGCAGAGATGCTACATGTTCATAAGCCAAACGGGCTTCATCACATGACATAAACGTCACATAGCAGCAGTTAGAAGGAAAGTCCTTATCATAAACCAGTCAAATGCGAACAACCGTAGCATACGCCTTGAGAAATGAGTGCAAAGCATGATAGGAAAATAATGGATAAACATTTACCATCACAAGGGAATCATATGCAGCAGAAATGCGTCCCTCAGAAGAACTCCTAGAACAGGAGACTGCTGTGGGAGGCACTTGTGGAGGGAAATCCTCCTTCCTACTCAGAACTGAAGATGACGTCTCGTAGGACAGGTCAGCCATCTCACGGGAACCTGAATGTTTTTTTTTTTGTGTTTCCAAAAAAAAACAGTAACACAAAAGATTAGCCCCAGGGGGAAGGGAAACCACCTACTAGGACGACAATGGGAGCGAGCGCTGGCTGCCATGGACGGGGTACCTCGTCTACATGCGGACCAATCGTTTTAAAAAAAGGCCCCAAATGATGCAGAATATTTGTCCACAAGAGAGCTGAGACCCCCATACCAAAGCTTCCTAGCCTGGACACCCAACCATCCAACACAGGACGGCCCCTCTAGGGCGATCCCTCCAGTCGGTGGTTCCGCTGGTCCACTGTCAGCCTACGTAGGAACCATTTAGTCTGACCCTTCAGTGGCGACCTTACTAGCATGAGTAGCCCTCTCCCCCTCGAAAGGGCAGGGCAGGGGCCTAAGTTCCCTCTAGCCTAGTTCGCCAGGTCACAGGGGCACGCAAGCACCCCCACCACAAGGCGGTTCCCATCTAGGGGGGTATTGCAGAGCGTTCCCTGGAGGACTCACGATCATGTGCACCGGGAGAAACCTTCGACTGCTTAGGCTGAGCTAAATCTATCGACTCAGCAGAGCCGCGGTGCCGTTTGGTCAGGCCCTTCAAAGGCTTAGGCGATACGAGGGACAAATGGACATCCACTATATGGGTTACTTTGGTAGAGTCCAGATTATTGTCGTCGCTTATTACAGGTGACTGAACTGAGTCGTCAGATAAAAGGGCAAACATATTAGCCAAACGAACAGGACCATCCGCCCCCAACTGAGCGAGAGGTAGCAGGAGTTGCCTTCGGATCGGCAGACTCAGCTGAAGAGCGAGCGGCCAATGAAGCGTAGGATGTCGCACCAGTACCGTCCTTCTGGTGATAAAGAAGTTCGCGGCGGGCGCTACCAAGGCTGATTAACTGACTGTTGGCAAGCTGTAAAATATCCTGCTTCAGGCGATATCTTGGGCATTGCCTGGAACGTACCTAGTGAGCATCACGGCAATTGAAACAATATGCAGCAGCATTGCAATGCTCCTCAAAATGTGAATCTAATAGTGAGTAATTACCATATCGAGAAGCTTCCTTGCAGGAGCTTTTGCCATGACCGTAGCCGTAGCACTAGAAACACTGAAGAGGGTGGGAAACAAAACGCTTCACCCTAAGATTGATAGGACCGATATGAACACGGTCTGGGAGGGTGGAACCAAAGAAGGTGAGAAGGACCATGTTGAGCAGTTAAAAAAGGAACTATATAAAGGCAGTTTAAAACAGTGGAGTATCTAAAAACTAAAAAAAGACAATAAAACTAAATAAAATATTAGAATGCGTATAATGAAATAAGTATAAAATTCAAAACATTGGGAGAAGCCCAGCTTCTCCCCAAAACTTAAAAACGTCATGGCCCTGGGCCAGACACTCTGGTCCAAGGATCTTTGAGATATAGTAGACACCGCTATCTCTACCGCGACACCGGTAGAGGTAGCGGTGACTTAAGTCAGTCAAACTGGGGCACTCCACTAGTAGGTGCCGCACCGTAAGCGGCACCAAGCAGTCATCACAGTAAGGTTGAGGGTCCCTGGTCAGGAGGTATCTTTGTGTAAGGTGCATGTGACCTATACGAAGTCGCGCCAATAAAGTCTGTACACGGTGATCCCGGACATGAGTGTAAGTCAACTGAGGGAGTGTGGTAGTAGTAATCTCTCCCATCTTCGAGGTTGCGACTCCCGTTAGCCATTTCCTCTGCCAAAGTGCTGCAATCGCCACACGGATTGCATGAAATATATTTCGAAACGAAACAGGGGAAGGAGACGGAGCGCGACTTGCTGCCTCTTTAGCGAGGCGGTCTGCGTGTTCGTTCCCTGGAACACCAACATGACCAGGGACCTAACAGAACCCAACACGATATCTTCGTTGGGTAAGAAGATATAGCCACTCCAGGGCTGATAAAATCAAAGGGTTAAGGGAGATAGTAGAAGAAAGAGCAGTAAGAGCACTGCGACAGTCACTAAAAATTGTAAAAGACGAAACCGGGAGAGTAAAAATAATCTGTAAAACTAAAACTATTGCAGACATTTCCGCAGTAAAGACGGAGGCTACCAAAGGAAGGCTACCACACCGATAAAAAGAGGGGAAAACCACACTAAACCCAATGCCTGCGTCAGATTTGGAACCATCAGTAGAAACGGGGATAACATCAAAATGGAAAAAAAAAGTGTTCTAAAAACCGTGTGTGGGACAGAGCTGGCAAAAAATCCTTCTTGCCATGCATGGCAGTAGGGCATAATAAAACAACCGGAAGCTGCCAATAACCAACTCGTGGGAGCTTGAAAGAGTACACAGGAGTGGGGTTGATGGACAAATCAATCATGAGGTTTGCCACTCGAAGGCCAAAAGGTTTAGGTAGACTCGGTCGAGTGTCATACGCCTCCGAACGCGAGTCCCACAACATTGACATACTAGGGACAAAATCGGGAAGACGGTGGGTGCGAAACCAACACCGGAGTATCAAAGACTGGCGCCGGAGGTCGAGCGGCCAGAAACCAGCAGCCACTAGAAGGCTAGGTATTGAAGATGTCCGAAATGCAAGCGTGCGTAGTCGTGCATCCCTTGCGGATGAATAAATCTCTCAGCCGAACTCCAGCTTTGGAAGTATAAGTGTACGGTGATGAAGCAGCAAAGTGTCCCTGTCCGCACCCCAAGAGGTGTGTCTTGAACCGCGAAGAAGGGATAGTGCCGTCCTGCAAGACGCTTTGAGAAAACGGAAATGTGGAACCCAAGTAAAACGGCTGTCAAACAATAGGCCAAGATATCGAGTGGCCTCCACACGAGATGCGTCTATTGGCTAAATATAAATCGGGATCTGGATGGACACCACGCTTTCGACAAAAATGTATAGACACGGTCTTTGAGGTGGAGAATCGAAAACCGTTTATTTTAGGTCAACTGGACACCCGAATTATGGCCAGTTGGAGCTTTCGCTCAATCAGTGACATCCTAACAGCAGCAAAAGAGATGCACAATTCATCCACATATAAAGAGCTGTGAACGCCATCCAGGAGAGTATCTATAGCACCATTTATTGCAACTACGAATAGCGTAACACAATGAATACTTCCTTGTGGGACATCGTCATTTAAAGCTGTAGCATCGGAGAGAACACTCCCCACACGAACCCGTAAAAGACGTCTGGATAAAAACTGCTGGATAAAATTTGAAAGGTGGCCACGGAGACCAAAATTAAACAAGGAACAATGCCATGATAACCAAGCTGTGTCGTAGGCCTTCTCCAGGTCAAAAAATACAGTAACCTGGTGGTGTTCATAAGCGAAGGCCTCACAAATAGAAGACTCTAGGGATAAAAGAGCATCCGTGGTAGACCTCATCTTTCGGAAGTCGTACTGTACCGATGACAATTACTTCCCCTTCTCCAAGTACCACATGAGTCTTATATTTACCCCCCCCAGATGAGAACCGCCTTGTCGTGGTGGGGAGGCTTGCGTGCCCCTGTGACCTGGCGAGCTAGGCTAGTTGGGGCTTAGGCCCCTGCTCTGCCCTTTCGAGGGGAAGAGGGCTACCCATGCTAGTAAGGACGCCAGTGAGGGGCCAGACTAAATGGTTACTACGTAGGCTGCCACGAACAAACATTCGTATCATGTGGGGCCTGTTTTTAAAACGACTGGTCCGCATGGGGACGAGGTACCCCGTACACGGCAGCCAGAGCTCCCTCCCATTGTAGTCCCAGTAGGTGGTTTCCCTTGCCCCTGGAGCCATTTTATTTTTTTTTTTTTACTTTATATATATAATGAAACACAAAAAAAACTATCATGTTCTCGAGAGATGGCTGACCTGGCCCGCGAGACGTCATCTTCAGGTTTGATTGGAAAGGAGGATTCCCCTCCACAAGAGCCTCCCGCAGCAACCTTCTGTTCTGGGAGTTCTTCTGAGGGACGTACTTCTGCTGCATATGACTCCCTTATGATGGTAAATGTTAACCCATCATTTTCTTATCACGCCTTGCACTCACTTCTCAAGGTGTATGGCACGGTTTTTCGCATTCCACTTGTTTATGATAAGGACTTTCCTTCTAACCGCTGCTATGTAATTTTTCTGTCATGTGATGAAGCCCGTCTGGCTTATGAACATGTAGCATCCCTGCCCCTTGCTGGCTCTGACTTTAAGACAGAACTCCTCCACTCTCGTAATATTACTGACAGTGACACGGACTGCATCCCAAAATTTTTTTGGCAACTATTCAGAGAATTTAGTTCCTGAAGTCCGCCAGATCCCGCCTCCACGTTGGTTTGTGGTCTACTACAGAAATGGGCGCGGGAATTTCATCCTCGCGTCCCGGTACTTGCCCAATGAGTTCGGCACGATTCCTGAGGAAACCTAAAAAAATACGGGAAGGGGATGTTAGTGCTAGCGAAAGATATCACCAGGCAAATATGTTGCACCATCTACCATGTCCTTCTGACAGCATGTTTGAGATTATAAAGGCACATCCCACCTTTAATTACAGTAAAGTTTGTGTGTACAGTCAGGATCTTTATGAATTCCATGATGAGGAAATACTAGCAATAAGTCCTAGCTCAGTCCAAAAGGTGACAAAGATGAGGAACTCTTCCAACATGGTCTTCCTCACCTTTTTTGGTTCCACCCTTCCTGACCGTGTTAATATCGGACCTATTAATCTTAGGGTGAGGCGCTTTTTTTCCCGTCCTCTTCAATGTTTCCTGTGCTACGGCTACGGCCATGGCAAAAGCTCCTGCAAAAAAGCTTCTCGATGTGGTAATTGCTCTGTACTAGACTCACATTCTGAGGAGCATTGCAATGCTGCTGCTTATTGCTTTCATTGACGTGATACTCACCACATATGTTCCAGGCAATGCCCTAGGAATCGTCTGGAGCAGGACATTCTACAGCTAGCTAATAGTCAGTTTATTAGCCTCGGTAGCCCCCGCCGTGAACTCCTGTTACGCCAGAAGGACGGTACTGGTGCGACATCTTATGCTTCATTGACCGCACTCACTTCAGTTGAGTCTTCCGGTTCAAAGACAACCCCTTCTGCTACCTCTCGCTCTGTTGGGGCGGGTGGTCCTGTTCACTTGGCCAATAGGTTTACCGTTTTGTCCAATGACTCGGTTGAGTCATCTCTTAGAAGTGATGAAAACAATACGGACTTGACCAAAGTAACCCATGTAGTAGATGTTCATTTCCCACCTGTATCGCCTAAGCCTTTGAAGGGCCTAACCAAGCGGCACCGCGGCTCTACGGAGTCGATAGATTTAGCTCAGCTTAAACAATCTAAGGTTTCTCCCGGTGCACGTGACCATGAGTCCTTCAGGGACCGCTCTGCAATGGTAGCTCCAGTTTTTTTCTGCTCAGCCTCCTGCGACGCCCTCCGTCTTAGATCGGGCTTCTTGTGATGAGGACGGTCTTCGCATGGAGACGTCCGATGATATTGTCACAGCCGTTCCTCATGGACCCAAAAAGTGGAGTCCAGCCTGACCCTCGTCCTCCGAGGACCGGTAAGAGTGATGATGGTTCGCATCACTCACCGGCAGGCCGAAAGGCAGCGGTCCAACGATCCGGCACATCACAACTCCCGGTGTCTTCTCGTCGCTTCATTATTTCTAGTCAAGCCAGTCACGGGCAGTTTCCATTAATGCCCACACCCCTCTTACGGATGTCTTCAACAAAGTCCGCCGAATTGCTGGGAAATATTCTGCTCTTCCCCCACCAGTTTTGTTTTCTGCTGGGCGAATGGTGGCAGATCCTAGGACTGTCGCCGATCTCTTCGCGGAGCACTTTGCTAGTGTTTCCCGGAGGCATCCAACAGCCCCGGCCGCACGTTACCGCCAGAGAATGGAATCTCTTGGCATAATTTTTTTTTCTTCTGGAGGGAAGTCCTATAATGTCCCTTTCTCTACCTCCGAGTTGCGGACTGCTTTGTCCCAGTGTCATGACTCTTCTCCTGGTCCAGAGGACATTACTTATGCCATTTTGCGTCACATGTCTGACCGGGCTTTTAACTTTTTATTAAATGTATATAATATGATTTCGCATACCGGTGATTTTCCACCTTCTTGGGCTGTGGCAGTTGTTCTCCCATTTCCGAAGCCTGGAAAAGATCATCTCCAAGCTACGAATTACCGTCCTATATC
Organism: Portunus trituberculatus; assembly: GCF_017591435.1. Taxonomy (NCBI): domain Eukaryota; kingdom Metazoa; phylum Arthropoda; class Malacostraca; order Decapoda; family Portunidae; genus Portunus; species Portunus trituberculatus. The sequence goes on from NC_059281.1 coordinate 1,146,883, forward strand.
TTTGACGTCTTGTATTTGTAAAGTGTTAGAAAAGATGGTAAATGTAAGACTCATGTGGTACTTGGAGAGGGGAAAGTACTTGTCATCGGTACAGTATGGCTTCCGTAATATGAGGTCTACTACGGATGCTCTTTTATCCTTGGAGTCCTCTATTTGTGAGGCCTTTGCTGATCACCACCACCAGGTTACTGTATTTTTTGACCTGGAAAAGGCCTACGACACAGCTTAGTTTCATGGGATTTTACGTTCCTTGTTTAATTTTGGTCTCCGTGGCCACCTTCCTATTTTTATCCAGCAGTTTTTATCCAGACGTCTTTTCCGGGTTCGAGTGGAGAGTGTTCTCTCCGATACTACTGCTCTAAATGACGGTGTCCCACAGGAAAGTATTCTTAGTGTTACACTATTTGCAGTCGCAATAAATGATGTTATAGATACTCTACCAGATGGCGTTCACGGCTCTTTATATGTAGACGACTTGTGCATCTCTTTTGCTGCTACTAGGATGTCACTGATTTAGCGAAAGCATCAACTAGCAATCAATCGAATATCCAGTAGGGCCAACATAAATGTTTTTCGTTTCTCCACCTCAAAGACCGTGTCTATGCATTTTTGTCGTAATCGTGGCGTTCATCCAGATTCAGATTTATATTTAGCCAATAGACGCATCTCATGTGTGGAGGCCATTCGATATCTTGGCCTATTGTTTGACAACTGTCTTACTTGGGTTCCCCATTTCCGTTCTCTTAAAGCGTCCTATAGGACGGCACTATCCCTTTTACGGGTTTAAAGTCACACCTCTTGGGGTGCGGACAGGATCTACTCATCCGCAACAGATACTCGACTACGCACCCTTGACCCCGTGCATCATGCTGGGGTCCGCTTGGCTACGGGTGCACTTCGGACATCTCCAATACCTAGCCTTCTAGTGGATGTTGGTTTCTGGCCGCTCGACCTCCGGCGCCAGTTTTCGATGCTCCGGTGTTGGTTTCGCACTCAACGTCTTCCCGCCTCTGTCCTTTGTCTGTCAGTGTTGCGGGACTCGCGTTCGCAGGCATATGTCACTCGACCGAGTCTACCTAAACCTTTTGGCCTTCGTGTGGCAAACCTCATGTTGGATTTGTCCATCGACCCCACTCCTGTCTACTCTTTTCGGCTCCCACGAGTTGGTTCTTGACAGCTTCCGGTTGTTTCAATATGCCCTCCTGCCATGGATATGCAGCAGAAATGCGTCCCTCTGAAGAACTCCCAGAACAGAAGACTGCTGTGGGAGGCCTTTGTGGAGGAGAATCCTCCATACTCAGACCTGAAGATGACGTCTCGTAGGCCAGGTCAGCCACCTCACGAGAACCTGAAAATATTTTGTGTTTTCCCATAAAAAAAAAAAAATACAATAACACAAAAGATTAGCCTCAGGGGAAAGGGAAACCACCTACTGGGACTACAATGGGAGGGAGCGCTGGCTGCTGTTGACGGGTACCTCGTCCCCATGCGGACCAGTCGTTTAAAAAAAAAAAGGTCCCACATGCTACGAATGTTTATCCACGACAGAGCTGAGACCCCCCTCCCAAAGCATCCCAGCATGGACCCCCAACCATCCAGTACAGGACGGCCCCTATCGGGCGATCCCTCCAGCGGGTGGCTCCGCTGGTCCACTGGCAGCCTACGTAGGAACCATTTAATCTGGCCTCACTGGCGACCATACTAGCATGGGTAGCCTTTTCCCCCTCGAAAAGATAGAGCAGGGGCCTACGCCCCCTCTAGCCTAGCTCGCCAGGTCACAGGGGCACGCAAGCCCCTTGCACCACGACAAGGCGTTTCCTATCTGAGGGGGGGGACCATGTTGCAGGAGTTCCTCATCTTAGTCACCTTTTGGACTGAGCTAGGACACATTGCTAGTATTTTGCTGCTCGGGAAATTCATACAGATTTTGACTGTAAACACAACCTTTACTATAATAAAAGGTGGGAATAGCCTTCACGGTCTCAAACATGCTGTCAGATATCATTAGCTCGCACTAGCACCCCCTTACCATACTTCTTGAGATTTCCCTCAGGAATCGTGCCGATCTCTTTGGCCAGGTACCAGAATGCATGGATGAAATTCCCTCTCCCATTTCTGTAGTATGCCACAAACCAATGTGGAGGCGGGATCTGGGGGACGTCTTGAACTGAATTCTCTAGATAATTTTCAAAAACATTTGGGATACAGTCCATGTCACTGTCTGAAATATTACGTGATTGGAGAATTTTAGTTTTAAAGACAGTGCCGGCAAGGGGCAGAGATGCTACATGTTCATAAGCCAAATGGGCTTCATCACATGACAGAAACATCACATAGCAGCTGTTAGATGGAAAGTACTTATCATAAACAAGTCGAATGCGAACAAGGAGTGCAAGGCGTGATAGGAAAATGATAGATTAACATTTACCATCAAAAGGGTGTCGTATGCAGCAGAAATGCGTCCCTCAGAAGAACTCCCAGAACAGGAGACTGTTGTGGGAGGCCCTTGTGGAGGGGGATCCTTCCTACTCAGACCTGAAGATGACGTCTCGCAGGCCAGGTCAGCCACCTCACGAGAACCTGAAAGTTTTTTGTGTCTTCCCATAAGCAAAACAGTAACACAAAAAATAGCTCCAGGGGCAAGGGAAACCATCTACTGGAACGACAATGGGAGCGAACGCTGGCTGCCCTGGACGGGGTACCTCGTCTCCATGCGGACCAGTCGTTTAAAAAAAAAAGGCCCCACATGATGCAGAATGTTTGTCCACGACAGAGCTGAGAACCTCCCTCCCAAAGCATCTCAGCCTGGACACCCAACCATCCAGCACAGGATGGCCCCTATTGGGCGATCCCTCCAGCGGGGGGGTCCGCTGGTCCACTGGCAGCCTACAGAGGAACCATTTAGTCTGGCCCCTCACTGCCGACCTTACTAGCATGGGTAGCCCTCTCCCCCTCGGAAGGGCAGAGCAGGGGCCTAAGTCCCCTCTAACCTAGCTCACAGGTCACAGGGGCACGCAAGCCCCCCCCACCACGACAAGGCGGTTCCTATATGGGGGGGGGTGCTGATAGAGTCAATCTCCTTCTCCATCGGAGTATGATTGTGAAATCTACTTCTCTATCACAGATGTTCGTCTATGCGTGCTAGACTCGGTGCATGCCTGAGTCCGCTTGGTTACTGGTGCCTTTCGGTCTTCTTCGATTCCTAATCTTCTTGTTGATTCCGGTATCTTGCCACTCAATTTGAGGCGTCAGTCTTTGATGTTGTGGTGTTGGTTCCAGTCGCAAAGTCTACCTGAGTCTGGTCCTTGCCAGTCTATCTTGCTGGATTCCCGTTCGCCTGCATATAATACTTATCCCAGTCTTCCCAAAACATTTGGGTTCGAGGGTCTCTCTTGAAATTCCTTTTTTTCGCTAACTTCAACACATATTTTTATCGTTTGTCTAGGGTTGGGTACTGGCAGTTTCCCGTGGTGTCCGTGTGTATCCTTGTCGTAGACAGTAAGAGGGATGTCTCGTGCCTTATTTTTAGAGCATTTTTCTAGTCATTTCGGTTCCATTCCGGTCTTCACAGATGACTCTAAATGCTCTCCTTGTGTTGGTTTTAGTGTTGAGTTCACCTCCTTTTGGTGGTGCTAGTCTTCTGATCACTGCTTCAGTGTTTACCGCTGAGCTTTTTGCAATAGTTTTTGCTTTCCAGATAATCTATGAACTCCCAGTTACTTCTTTTGTCGTTTTTAGTTATTGTCATAGCCTCCTTTCCTCTTTGGCAGTCATGTAGCCCCGCCCGCCGTTAATTCTCTTGGTTTGTCCGCTTTTGAGTAGCTATATTTGCTCATCAATAGGAGTTATCATGTTAGATTTTGTTGGGTCCCGGGACATGTCTTTGTCAACGAGAATGAACGGGCTGATGCATTTGTTCGGGAGGCGCCGCTCTTCCTCTCGTTCTAAGCCGAGTTCCATTTGCTGACATGATTATAATTATTCTTCAGGCAATTATTGTTATTTGGCAGGTAAGGCGGGATGCACGTAGTGCCATCTCTAAAATAGGAGAGATTAACAAGACCGTGTAACATTCTTGGTCTTGGGCTCATGTCAAAGACCGATGTTCACAGATAGCAGCACTAGTTCGTGTACGGGGAGGTCATACTTGACTCACCACAGTTATTTGATATCTGGTGATTACTACCCGTAGTGTGACGACTGTTTGGTTCCTCTCACTATGCGGCACTTGCTGGTCGAGTGCCCAAGTTTGGTAGACCTTAGACTCTGTTTTTTTTTTTTTCTTTTTTTTTTTCTAATGTTGTGGCGCTGATGGAATTTTCATTATAAATTGGGTTATTGGACTTGCATAAAACTCCCCTGGTAATGATGTACTGCATTTTCTGGAGATGGCTTGCCTTCTCTCTCTTTTTTAGTGACTTTTACTTTACTGATCAGCATTTTTTAAAGATCTTTTATCTAGGACCTTTTACTTTTTAGCCTTTTAATTATACAATATTTTTTTTTTAGTTTCTATATTTGGGTTCTCGTACCTTTATGCTTAATTTTTATTCTTTTAGTTTAAGAGTTTAAGAGTAATTTAAGAGTAGTTTAAGAGTTTAAGAGTAATGTTCCTTAGCGGCGCCATATGACCTTGGCAGTTGCGGCGCGTTATCCTAATCACTCACTCCGTCATTAATACCTTTCATGTCCTGTTTTGTGGGCTTCTTTGTGAGTTTTCTGGGACAAACTCGTATGCTTCTGTGAAGGATTCAGTCCGTTCCTTTATTCTCAGTTTATTGATGTTCTCTCTGTAACTGTGGCTGATGTTCGTTCCCGGAACATGACATTAGTGCACACGATGTCCCGTCCTAATGTCCCTCCCTGCTAGACCTTATGGTTTCCCATTTCAGATCGGTAAAGATAAAGAAAAGTCCCTCAAAGCGATTCCCCAATACTTAATACAACTTAAAATTTTCAAATTCCTCCAATGTAATTATAGAGGGCTTCACGACCCTTAGGAAGAATTATCATCTTTCATCTCCAGGTTTTCTGCAGATATCCGGGAAGTTTTCTCGTCATCCTCCTCATGTTCTGTCGCGTACTGGAGACAATGTTGGCGGATTCCAAGATGGTGTCAGACCTTTTTGCTAAACAATTTATATTTCTCGAGAGGATCCTGCTGTGCCAGGAAATCGATAATAGCAGGATTTGGAAGCTTTAAAAATGGCATTTTCATCCCTTGTTAGTAATACCTATAATGTCCTGTTTTCTCCTTTTAAGTTAAAGACGGACTTATCACACTGCCATAATTCGTCACCGGGTCAAAATGACATTCCGAATGCTCTCTTGTGTTACAAATAAACTGTTTTCTACAACTTACATTGATTTTTTTACCTATATTTGGCCTAGTGGTGATTTTCCGAAATCATGGAGTGGCGCTATTGTAATTCCCTTTCCGAAGCCTCAGAAGAACATCATTCAGGTCATTAAATATTGACTCACTTCTCTGACCTTCTGTGTCTGCCTGATACTAGAGAAAGTATTAATTGTGCTTCTCACGGACACACACACACTTTTTTCTTTCTAAGAAGGAGCGATGCCAGCCAAGGGTAACAAAATATTAAAACAAAGGCCTAATCGAGTGTTAGTTACCTAAAAGAAAAATAAGTTAGCCATAATAAAGGAAATTTTTTTTTTTTTCTATACCATGTGGGCTTTTCACGGGAATTTATGGGCTAAAGGGGATACTTTTTTAGGGTACCTCCTATCTCAAAGCCCACCCGCTAGGAAACCGTTGCCCCGAGTGAGGAAGCCCAACCTACACTCAGACCGTGGACAGGATTCGAACCCGTGCGCTTGGAGAACTCTAGGATTCCAAAGCATGCATGGTTCCACTGTTAAAAGAAATCAAGCTGTAGGAAGTCGGAAATACAGAAGCAGGTAGGGAGTTCCAGAGATTACCAGAAAAAAAGTTATTAATGATTGAGGGTACTGGTTAACTCTTGTGTTGGAGAGCTAGACAGATTAGGGATGAGAGGAAGAAAAAAAAACTTAAGTAGCGAGGCCGCAGGAGGAGGGGAGGCATGCAGTTATCAAGATCAGGAGAAGAGTTAGTATGAAAATAGTGATAAAAGATCAAAAAGAAGCTGAAGATAGTCAGTCAGAGGAGGGGGGGTTGGTGAGAAGAAAAGCTCTTAATTCCACCCTATCTAATAAAACTGTGAGTGGAACGCCTCCCAAACATACGAAAAGTACTCCATACAGGGGCGGATAAGGCGCTTTTACAAAGTTAGCAGTTGGAGGGGCGGAAAAGCCGGCGGAGACGAATTAGAACGCCGAACATCACAAAGTTGTTTTGAAAAGAGATGAGATATGAAACTTCCAGTTAAGAATATGAGTAAATGACAGACAGGATATTCAGTGTGAAAAAGGGAGACAGTTGAGAGTCATTAAGAAGAGGATAGTTGTCTGGAAGGTTGTGCCGAGTTGACTGATGGAGGAACTGAGTTTTTGAGGCATTGAAAACTACTAGATTTTTTCTGTCCCAATCGCAAATCTTAGAAAGATCAGAAGTCAGACGTTCTGTGGCGTTCCTGTGTGATCTGTTGATTTCCTGAAGGGTTGGTCGTCTCTGAAAGGACGTGGAAAGATGTAGGGTGGTATCATCACCGTAAGCGTAGGTAGGGCAAGAAGTTTGGTTAAGATCATAATTAATGAATAATAAAAAAGAAAGTGGGTGACAAGACATAATCCTGAGGAACACTACTATTAACAGATTCAAGAGAAAAACAGTGGCCGTCTACCACGGCTGCAATAGGAAAGGTAAATTGAGGTAAAGTTGCAGCGAGAAGGACAGAAACCGTAGAAGGGTAGTTTTGAAATAAAAACTTTGTCAGATTCTTTCAAAAGCTTTTAATATGTGTGACGCGACAGGAAAAGTTTCGCCGAATTCTCTAAAAGTGGATGACTAAGACTCAGTAAGGAATGCAAGAAAATCACCAGTAGAGCGACCTTGACGGAAGACATACCGGCGATCAGATATAAGTGACAGTTGTCAAGGAATCTTCCTATTTAGGATAGATTAAAAAAAAAAAAAGCAAGAGATTAAAGCTTTTTTAGGGCGGTAATCTGAGGGATTAGACCGGTCACCCTTTCTAAAAGAACAGGCTGAATGTAGGCAAACTTCCAGCAAGAAGGAAAGTCGATAGGTACAACTAAAAACATTTGGCCTGGCAAGGTGTAAGCACGAATGCACGGTGTTTTAGAACAATAAGACGAAACCTTTCAGGTCCATAAGCCCGAAGAAATTTGATTGAATATATGAAATAGTCAGTGGGAGGTGGAATGGAACCCCAGAATCATCTAAGATCGAATTTTTAGCAAATGTTTGAGAGAGGAATTCAGTTATAGAAACAAATGAGATGGGAGAGGTGCCATCAGGAAGAAATAAAGGAGGGAAAGATGAAGAAGTAAAGTTATTGGAGATGTTTTTGGCCAATTGGCAAAAGTCACGAGGTGGGTTAGACTTTGAAAGATTTTGACATTTTCTATAATTGATGGAGTGTTTGGCAAGTTGAAGAACACACTTAGCATGGTTCCGAGCAGAAATATAAAGTGCGTACGATGCAGGAGATGGAAGGATCAAGTATTTTTTGTGGGCAACTTCTCTATCATGTATAATACGAGAACAGGCGGTATGAAATTAAGGTCTAGAAAGTTTAAGTTGATAGCATGATAATGCATGAGATCCCCGCTTCTCTAGAAAATTATATTCACTCGTAAGGCAGGGTGTCGAGAGACACCATCAGCCATGCTACTATATTACGACTAGTTTGGACATCATCAAGTCTTGATTAGTGTGTTGAGGTGAGACCGGGACACTGTTATTTGTTGCTTGCCTGGTTCAACATCATACCTCTTTGTCAAATTAATTTATTTAATTCAGTGTTGTTACGCTTCTTTTTTTTAGTTGTATAATGATAATAGGCTAATTTTGACGGTGAAACGATTGTTCAAACAGCTAACAACGTGTGAATCCAGACACGCCAGGGTAATGGTGGTGGCGGGTGACACAGAGCGTTGTCAATCAGAGGAGGCTGCAAGGCCAGCGTGGCCCACTTCATGCGCACGTAGTAATGATGACGGGTATCTGAGTTACACCTTATCACTGCTATCAGCGACAGCTGTGTTTATTCCACGTTATCTTGGCTGCTTATTTCTTATTGAAGTTTCTGATTCTAAATTTCGTCAACCCATGCCTGTAAAGACGGTAGTTCTGAAAATTATATAGCTAAAAACGTAACTAACTACCTTCCCTCTCTTCGTCTAGCGAGACAATGACTGGCCTGTGTGCCTCTGAGCTGCACTCGCAGCACTTTCCGTTCTTTGCTGATGGTAGAATGCCAGAGGGTGAAATTTATGAAGAGAAAAATATTCATACAACATATATTACATTGAAACAAACATTAAGTGATACATTATTTTTTTTCCTTGTGACTCAGGCAATGACGCAAGAGTGCAGGACATATAAAAATGGCCTCCTGGGAGAAATGACTTTTTTTTTTTTGTCAATAAACATCATAGAACCAGATGAGTGAAAAATTATTCAGAAGTGAAGCAAAAAAAATGCAGTTTCACCGCTCCTCTCCAATCCAATTTATCCAAACGCTCTCTGTGTCTCTGCTCATGACGGTGATTCGAAGCACATTGACGGCTGGGTACGACATTTTCCCCTGGCTGTCGCATGCGCAGAAAGGGTTGTACACGATTTCTCACTACATCGGTATACATGAGGTCTCTGATAGATCTCTTTCTGCCGTTGTCTCAACTTCTTTTGTCCCAGGCGCAAAACCTCCATCCGGCCTGTCCACAAAAGAGTCATGGCTCCATCAATTAGGTTGGTCTATCAAGAATATCTCTGCCAAAGGTTTCCATCATTAATATCTACCACCTTTATGGGAACCGCCTTGTCGTGGTGGGAGGCCTTGCGTGCCCGAAGTACCTAGAAAGGCAAGCTAGAGGGGGGTTTCGACCCCTGCTCTTCTCTTTTATGGTGTGGGAATAGAGGGCTTCCCTTGCTAGACAGGTCTACCAGGAAAGGGCAAGACTAAATGATTCCTTTGGGATAGGCTGTCTGTACCTGTCAGTGGTGCTGCCCGCCAGAGGGACCGCCTTCATGGCCGTCCTGTGTTGGATGGTTGGGTGTCTGAACCGGAGGGACGTTGGAAAAGGGGGTCTTAGTACCGTCGTTGGTAAACTTTCGTATCCCTGGGGAGCTACTTTTTAAAACGAGCGTTTCCTGGTTGTATTTAAGGACACACCTATAGCCTAAACTCTAGCACATGTAGGCCAATCTCTATAAACAGGTTTGCAGGTATTCAAAAACTATAGTATTTTCAGAAACCTGTCACGTACTCCCAAAATTCCTCTCACGTACCCCTTAGGGTACGCGTACCCCAGGTTGAGAACCTCTGGGTTAGTGCATCAACCCTTGCTGTTGGTAGTGTCACGTTTCGGCACATTATTTGGACAAGAGCAGCAAGGTCAAAAAGTAGCTTACTTGGGTCAGCTTCTACTTTAAAATTTGTTTGGGTCCGCTTTCACTTTGAGATTCATCCAATACTCTCTGCTCACGATACACAACTGGTAGTAAGTACACAAGTTAAAGTTTGTTCACAGGATCTGAACACATTTCGTACAGCATTTCACTATCAAAACCGAAGTTGAGTTTTGATTCATCCCACTAGGAAAGAATGTGGGACACAGCAGGTTTAATGACGTGATAGCCAACCTGAGTCACAAGACCGGATTACCTGAAGAAGTTGTTTCCTGTCTTCCCGGATACAGGTTCTGTTTGTATGCTGCCTGTCTCTTTGAAGAATATTTGAAACAATTCTTGAAACAATTCTATGCTTCTTTCACAAAATAATCTGTTTCTTGGCAAATTTTCCTTGCTGGAACTATATTCACCGCAGTGAGAATTGCTGATAAGGCGTGGAAACTTAAGGGGG
>NC_059281.1:1161974-1167301 GCF_017591435.1 Portunus trituberculatus
TTAGTTGCTTCATCGGTGGGCATAGTACTGTCACCCTTACGCACACTAAGCACTAGGAGGAGCCGGGGAGAGAGGCAGGGCGAGGCGGGAGGCAGCTTGTTATGTCGCTTCACTTTGCACGGAGTTGGTGAGGTGTGAGGACAGTGGCAGCGGCGGCGGTAATAATGATAGGGGTTGCGGAGGAGGTGGTAGAGATGGTAAAGGTGGTGGTGGTGGTTGAGGCGGCAGCAGGGCGACGCTAGAGTGAGGCGCGGCTATAAGGCAGAGGACATACAGCAGCAGCAGCAGGAAGGTCTATATAGTGACTTGTATTAGGTTTCCGCGTGTATGGAAGAGGGAAGCTGACCAAGGGCAAAAAAACTATAACAAAAAGCCCCACTTGATTGCTAGTTCCCTAAAAGGTCAATAGAGTTAGCCAAAAGTCTGGGACAAGTGTCAAATGTGCTGAGTAATGACGATAGTAATGATGTAGTGTCCTGTATCTATCGTGGAGGAACGAGGACTGGGAGACGGGTAGAGGAATGCAAAGGGAGGAAGGGAACGGTTAAGTCGCCCAGTAGCCTCAGATCGAGTTGTGTCAGGATTCGCTCACAGTCGCCACCAGAGTAATCGGTCTCCTCTGAAGGATGTAATTTGCTGGAGAGGGAAGGACGCCCGCTAGTGTTTGTGTTCATCTGCATTACTGGGACAACTCTCTCTCTCTCTCTCTCTCTCTCTCCCCCATTCTTTCATTTCATTCCTCTAACTTCATGCAGCAGTCCCCATCCCAAGCCACTTATCCTCAGCCCTCGCCTCTGTGCTACCCTCTGCTATCCACACCCCCGTCCCAGTGTCCCTCCATGCAGCCCACCGCAGTGCACTCATCGACCCCCGTTCTCGTCACAGCAGCTCCGTCATCTCGCGCATCACGGCAATACATCACGGCCACTACGCCAGGCAGAGTTATGAGAAACGTGACACGCGCTTGCCTCGCTTGCTCGCTCGCTGAACATGAAATTTCAAAAGGTGTAAATTCTCTTTTCTCTTTTTGTAACGGGACGAGGATGAATGTATGTATGAAGAGATTTATTCATTGTTAGTTAAGCGTATGTAATTTATTTTGCATATATGTATAATGGATTTCTAGATACATGCAGTACGTGACGTAGGGTACATCGTGCAAGCGTTTATGATTTTGATGGGTGTGTGTCTTTTGAAAGGGAATAAATAAATAAAAGACGAGGGGTGTGTGACCAGCCTGAATAAGTGCTGCATACATACTGTACATGCAGACAAACAAACAGGCAGGAAAGAAAGACAGACAGATAGACAGGCAGACAGACAAAAAGACAGACAGATAGACAGACAGACGGATAGATAGACAGACATACATACAGACAGACAGACAGATAGACAGAGACACAAACAGACAGACGGACATACCTCCTTTAACATACATATTTACATACATTATCTTTTCACTGTATTCTTGATGCATAGTAACCACAAAAATTTATGGCCATGAGAGATAGATAAATAGATAGATAGGAGATAGAAGACAGAGAGAGAGAGAGAGAGAGAGAGAGAGAGAGAGAGAGAGAGAGAGAGAGAGAGAGAGAGAGAGAAAAAAAAAAAAAAAAAAAAAAAACAGAAAAAAAAAAACCTTCACCAATTCATATACCCCACACACACTAGTAAATAAAACCACTGACACAAAATATAACACCCACTAACACACACTGAACCCACGAAAATACATCAATCGACTCCATCCATGCACCATTATAACCAAAACTAAACCCTTACAGCACACGCATACAATAACCCAACACAAATCAGCACCAACACTACCAGAAACACGCTAAGGAGTAGAGAACCACCATGAATAGAAGCCAAAAATGCAGGAAAAAGGAGACGGGGCAGGGGGGAACAAATTAAGAGCAAGGAATATCACAACACACATATATATATAAAAAAAAAAAAACCACGAATAATATTACCAGAAACAAAATAAGGAGTAGAGAAAGCCATTAACTTATTCAGTACTTGGATGCAATGAGTTTTGGGGGTGTGATTAGACGATTTTATTGACATTAGGAAGGGTCAGAAGACTAATGGCTAAAGTCTTCACGAATTTTAATCCCCACATAAGTTTCTGAAGCTGTATAAAATCACCAAAACAGTACGCAAAATAAATATGAAAACGTGTCATGGTACTGAAGGGGTTAACAGAGAAGAGATGCAGAAAAGAGGGACGAGGCAAGCTGGAAACAGAGAAGGACAAGGAAATTAAGACCAACCAATGAGGAAGGGCGATTTAAGTTTGATTTTAATGGAAGTACCGCTCTTAAACGTACTACCAAACCCCCACAAGGAAGGAAAAAAAAGGTCCATTGGTATATTTGAAGGGATCAATCTTGTATAAAAATCGTTTAAAATGTAAAAATAAAAGAAAAAACTGTGTTTCTATTCATTTCCAGGTGTGGTTTTTTTTTTTGGTTTGGTTTTTGGTTGTGTGTGGTTTGTGTGGTTTGTGGGGGGTTTAAAGGCAAGGGAGGGAGAAGAAAGAGAAGAGAAGAGAGAGAGAGAGAGAGAGAGAGAGGAAAGAAGAGAGGAAAAAAAAAGAAAGGGAAAAAAGAAAGAGAGGGGAAAAGAAGGAAAAAAAAAAGGGGGAGAAAAAAAGGAGGAAAAAAGAAAAGAAGAAAAAGGAAAAGGGGAAAAAAAGAAAGAAAACAAGAAATTTAAAAAACCCCCAAAAAGGGGCAAAGGGGTTTTTTTGGGGAAAAATTTTTTTCCCCTTTTTTTAGAAAAAAGGGGAAAAAAAAGGGAAAGGGGAAAGGGGAAAAAAAAGGGGAAAGCAAAATTAAATTTTGGGGGAAAGGGGGGGAAAAAAAAAAAAAGGGGGTCTACTGCCCACCAGCTTTCCATTTACGACCTTCACTTGCCGCCTGTTCATGTTTTCCTGGTCTACGCCGCTTCTCTGGTTTGGGTGGTGGTGAAATAGATGTGTGTGTATGTATTTGTCCTTCTTTGTGAGTGAATGTGCATAGGGGATTAATAAAGAGAGGGAAGCGGGTACGTCTCCTAGCTCCGTCATTCTAGCAGTGAGTAAAACAGCGAAGAGAATGCAAAATGGAGATTAGTAATTTTGTTTCGTGTTGTTGATGAGAAGGAGGAAGAGAAAGGAGAGTAAGATATATATTTTTATTGAAGTATGCCCAGCTACCTACCTACCTACCTACCTACACACACACACACACACACACACACACACACACAAGAAGATTATGACAAACACTCTCCACCAACGTTCTCATTTGCATATTATTTTTGAGTGATAATTTGCATTTCAAAGCTGTGTACTTACTCGGTGTGAATTGTTCTCTAAGTGAGGAATTACCGTCGCCTACCGTATTATGCAAATCCAGGCCCTGTGGTATTTTTCTATATATATATTCATGAAGATTTTGCAGTTTTCTTTCTTGGTAAATGAATGTGATGGTTTACACTGTGCATGACTCTGATGAAAGGAGGATTTAAATGAGCACCGGGAGAAAGAGAAAGAAAAATAGAGTAAAGAGAAATAGGAAAAGAGAGAGAGAGAGAGAGAGAGAGAGAGAGAGAGAGAGAGAGAGAGAGAGAGAGAGAGAGAGAGAGAGAGAGAGAGAGAGAGAGAGAGAGAGAGAGAGAGAGAGAGAGAGAGAGAGAATATATGAAAAGAAACGAAAACAATAAAAAAAAGATAAAAACCTGCACTAAAGTATTGAAAAAGTGAAAGAAAAGAAATCACAAAGGGAGTAGGACAAAAAAAAAAAGCAAAATAAACAGAAAAAAAAGGAAAAGAAAAAGAAACAAAACAGAAACATAAAAGAAAAAAAAAAGAAAAAGAAAGGAGAACACAAAAGAAAAACTCTAACGAAAGTCAAACAATCCAATCCAGAAAGTGAAACAAAAGTCGCTAAGCAAAGAAACAACGCAAAAACACCTAAATCAACGAGACGGTAGACGAAAACTCACCTTTACGACCAGGTAGAGAGAGAGAGAGAGAGAGAGAGAGAGAGAGAGAGAGAGAGAGAGTATTTTCAGCACTTAAAAATAGATTACATGAACATCATTCTTATATTATTTTGGAGATCGCAGTTTTTCCATTTTGTAGGACGACAGAGCTTAAGAGACTGTCCCACTTCTATAAATCAAGCATTGCGATGCATAGGACGTAGAAGCAAAGGAGGAGGAGGAGGAGGAGGAGGAGGAGGAGGAGGAGGAGGAGGAGGAGGAGGAGGAGGAGCAGGAGGAGAAAGCAGCTCGGGTGATGCAATTCTTCTCTGGTATGCGCGTTAATGCCACCAAGTTAGTGAATAAGTCTGGCCAGGATCATGCGAATACTTGGCCTGTTTGAAATACAGTGAGTTTCAGACAAAATTACACACACTTTTGGGAGCGTGAAGTTGTGTCACCTCGAGTGCTCTCTCTCTCTCTCTCTCTCTCTCTCTCTCTCTCTCTCTCTCTCTCTCTCTCTCTCTCTCTGTGTGTGTGTGTGTGTGTGTGTGTGTGTGTTTTGCAAGTTTCATTCTTCCGTGGTAATATAACAAGATCTTTCCTTTCTTGCTTTAGTTATCTTTTCTGACATCTTTTTTTCTATTTTTTTTTCCTCCGAGCTATTTTTCTTTCCTTTCCGTGCGTGTTCCCAAGAGGCGCGTGAGGTGCGGTGGTGCTGGTGACCCTAATAACAAAGCTTTCCATCACGCACGAAAATGATTAAAACTCCCATGAAAATAAAAGCATAATTGCCCCATAAACAACTGAGTGCACAATTATCTCGTTAGTAATTATCAGACGCGTTGAAGTTAATAGAACCAGAATGAATAGCTATAATGGTGCAGGACAGAACCACCGAACACAACCATTATTTTGAAGCAGATCAGTTTTTTTTCTTTTTATACGTGTAGACAGTCCAACTCGCTAACCAGTACTCTCAATCATTCATACCTTTCTCTGGTAAACTCTGGAACTCCCTGCCTGCTTCTGTATGGAGGTTTGAAGACTTTTGTCCCAGACTTATGGGCAACTCTACTTATCTTTAAGGGAACTGGCAATCAAAGTGGGCCTTTTTTAATATTTATGTTGTCCTTGGTCAGCTTCTCCTCTTGCATAAAAAGCTCTCAGTCATTCATACCTTTCTCTGGTAAACTCTGGAACTCTTTACCTGCTTTTGTATTCCAACTCCATGACTGCTTCTTTAAAAGGAGGTTTAGGACTTTTCCCACTTTGCAATTTTCTCACCTAAAGGGTTGGCAATTAAGGCCTTTTTTTTTTTTTTTTTTTATCCCCTTGGCCAATCCCTTTTA